>NC_083481.1:2547500-2642500 GCF_030014155.1 Tachysurus vachellii | reverse complement strand
ATTATCCAATGAGCCAATTATTTGGCAATAGTGCTAGTCATAAATCATGCAAATACAAGTCAAATTTAACTCTGTTATCTACTTTATGGCTGTTGGTGCGAGGCTGTATTTTAGAATTTTTATTATAATTATTATTATTATTATGAATAGTAGCAGTTGTAGAAGAAATAATATTAAAGTATCATTATTATTATTGTTGTTGTTGTTATTGTATATTATTATTATTGTTACAGCCAATTAGAGCTTTAAATTTAAAAACAAATTCAACTTTATTTGTATAGCGCTTTTTACAATTGACGATGTCTCAAAGCAGCTTTACGGAACATAACTTTGATATTTACATCAAACAACAGAATAGGGGGGAAAAAAACAGTTATTTAACTCTGTTATCTACTTTATGGCTGTTCGTTTTCTGTGTGTCTGAGATGCTTTTCTGCTCACCACGGTTATAAAGAGTGGTTATTTGACTTACCACACCATTCCTGTCAGTTCGTACCAGTCTGTTCATTCTTTTCTGATCTTTCTCACCAGCCACAGAAGTGACACATAACCAATGGTTTAGTATTTATCATATAAACACCTTCTGTGTATCATAAACACCAGAGACTGATGTCGCACAAAAATCCCAAAGATCCCAGAACACCAGTTTCACACCAGCATTTCACCCCTTAAACCAGTTTCAGGTGAATCCCAGTATGTCTCACGTGTATAAAAGTGTATAACAATATTCTTTTTTTTTTCTTTATGTTAAATTAGACTCTTCAAACACACACACACACACACACACACACACACACACACACACACACACACACATATATATATTTACATACATATATATTCACATATATTTGTATATAACTATTTATTTATTTATAAAAAAAAGAGTGTTACATGAAAACGAATAGATGTCTTTTTTTTAAATGCATTGTTAAATGCACGCTAGAAGTCGTAAATTAGTATAACTATAAAGTGATCTATAAGTATAATAACAGTATATCAGTAAAATGGCGCTGTTCCACTGAGGCGCTGTGCCCCTGCTCTTATCCCTGGGAAACCCCGTGCACGAGCTGCCAACGCCCGGCGCAGAGAAACAAACAGAGCGGAATACGGTAAGTGGAGCCGGGATCGGTTTATATCTCGAATTTCTTTGTTAATTTCCACGTTTGAGTAACGTCGTTAATCCCTGACACGTCCGTAACATCGTAGAAAAATCGTGTCGCGTGTGAAGAAACTGAAAACGACCGATTTTCGTCTTAACAAAGCGTCTCAAGTGACATCCGTTAAAAGTTAGCAGCATGCTAACGAGTTTGTGGTGACCGGTGAGGAAACCGTGGATTTGTGTTTTATACACTTTGTTCGCGCGTCATAGTGATTTATTTACGCGGTAAATATTAAGAATTATGTCTCGAATGAGCTGATATTTGATTGTCCGTCAGTGTGACATCATTACATCGGATAAAAGCAGGTATTTCTGCCCAATGCTAACTAGCTAGCTGTATAACGTAACTAGCGTTACCGGGTGAATCACCTGATTTAGCCTTCGGTGGCTCGTTTAACTTAATTTCCTTATCTTGTAATTAGTGTTTTTACTTTTGAAGTTTTATTTAATACGTGAATTTAGCTGGTTACGCTAATTGATTCTGATAAAGTTAGGTAGCTAGCCACTGAAACAAAGTTAGCCTCCCTAATCATCATCATCATCATCATCATCATGATGCTAACGTTATTAAACTTGATGTCTCGTTAGGGGGGAATCTCAACTCTTTAGTTTTTACATTCAAATAAATTCAGTTTGATTGGATATTTTAGACTAAAGTAAATCAGTTTTGTTTTTAGTCAGAAAAAAAAACGACCATCACAATTTTTACTGCCTGGTGTCGATTTATTTAACTAATAAAATAATTCATATAATTTAAACTAGTATGTAAACCTGGTTCCTGCCCCTAAAATATCCGAATTAAAACTTTTTAAAAATATAGTTTTAATATGTATTTGTAATTAAAAGTAGTTATAGTCGTACGTTTATTTTTGTCATTTATTTACATAAATGTTTAATCAAATTGTTCATTTCCTTTCACGTTAATTAAACTATTTATCATTTCCTTAATCTAGATTGTAAAATTTTATTTCCGGCTCAAAAAAAAAATTACAGCCAAAAGTTGTAATAAATACGGATTATTACACAGATATGGAAATCGGGATATATTTACACCCATCGTTTAATTTACTTACGCTCAGGGTTTGATGATGCGACAGAAATATCTCCATCTCGTGTACGGTTGAGTCTTAAGTTTAGTGTAGTTATTTTTCTGTTTATTTATTGCGGTGTCTTTATGCCGTCGAATATTCAGGATTTGGTACCGTGTCAACATGTAAATGAGGTCAAACTTATAAATTGGTTTGTTTTTTTATTACAAATAACCACATGGTTTATTTATAAGATTTTTAAATAAAGGAGAGATCAGCAGGAAGGACGTGTGTATGTAGTTCTTTCCTGACTTGTGTGCTTTAGAGATTTTGGGGGGTTTTTTTTGCACAAAGCAACTGTGGCTTGTGAATTTATGTTTTTAGAAAAAAATTTGACCGAGAAAAGAAAAAGTGTGGTTTTATTAAGGGAGCAGTTTTTGAGTGAACGTCTATCTGGTGCGTGTGTGTTTATCGTTGTGTAGATGGCGTAACCCTTTGCGAAAAGTGTTCTGCTTCAGTCGTGACGTTCATCTCGTTCACCTCGCCCAAATTTCCTCCTGTGAGGTGTTGTGACTTCACAGGAGTTAGCTCTTCAATCTTAAATTTAACACATTCGTACGTGAGAGTGCTAAAAACCCCAGGATGCAGGTTTTCAGAATGGCGACTGTCACACATCCTGATTTTTATCCTGCTGAGGCGGTCGCCTGATAACAATACCCACCCTAGTGACGAGCGAGAAAAAGAGCTCACTTGGATGGACTCCACCAAAATAGCGTGAGGAGGTCAAGCCTGACTTCCGCAGACTGCTGGAAGGAAATGTGTGTCCCTCCCTGCACTGCTCCATCTGTGGTTCTGCATCTGTGCTCTTCTTCTTCTTCTTCTCCTCTCTCTCTCTCTCTCTCTCTCTCTCTCTCGCTCTCGCTCTCTCTCTCTCTCTCTCTCTCTCTCTCTCTCTCAGCACAGACTTAGTGTCTCCTTATACAGAAACACATGTGATGCTCTTTCTCTATCTCTCTGTGCCTGTTACAGTCTCAGGTCTGTTCTCGTGTCTCTTGTTGTCTTTCTGCAAGTGTGTGTTCACAGTCACAGCTGAACAGATGACGTTATGCCATAGCTTAAAGCTGCAGTGACCTACAATAAGGCAAAGCAGGAGGGGTAGCCTGCTCTGTGCTCTGTTTGTTGTTCTGTAGTGATTTTAAATACATTTATAATGGAGTAGATGCTCAGGAAGGCTTTCACCTTCATTTAGCCTTGATGTCATCACATGAGCTGAGATTTTCCCTTTTTTTGTACAAGTTTGATACGATATGTCCCCTCTTACAACTTTAGTTTCTGATCATCATTTACTCAAAAATGAAGAAAAAAAAATCATAATAGTGGATTAATCTTGTCATATTCAACCTCTAGTTAAATGTTTACAGAAATGTCACGAAGAAAAGGAGCTTGGAAATGATCAGAGATCATTGCTGCATCTGAAAGTGTGAGAGTCCAGTTAACTAGTAAGCATTAAAACTATATGGCTACTATCATTTGAGAACGAACATAAAAAAACCACAGCTGAACAAGGCTGCTATCGTGCTTGATATACTTTCGTTTTATGTCCACGCTATTCTGTCCATAAGCTTTACGTCCAAAATAGTTGGTCTTAAAATATTTTCCTAGCCGAGGTTCATGCGAAGTACAAACCTGGGGTAAAGTGTTACACACCCTTGTTTAAAGGTTCAGAAATAAAGTGTATGATGCATGATTCTGTGATGAAAAGCCCGTACTAGCACAGGCCACCTGCCTCAAGGTTTTTCCTCCTGTCCCATCTCATGTCTTCATCATGTTACTGAAAGACGGACAGTAGTGTGGAATTACAGCTGTTGTGTCTTAAATGCGTTAAATTGTGTTCATCAAAGGTGCCGAGAGAACTATTCGTAGGATGAAGAGGATCAGCCAGAAGATTGAGCTCCTCTAAAGCACTTTCTGGACAGAGTTAAATTTACACGTGGTTCTGTCGTCATTTACCGGTTTACATTGTACAGGTTCTTTGCAGTGTTTTCACCAGGAGCAGCCACGTCTGCGCATTTCTCCATTTTCCTCTATGCATCTTGTCTCTACTCTGCTTCATTTTGCCCGCTTGGACTGCAGGTTGTGACTGATGCGTGTAGACAAAAAAATAAATTGAAGATTAGACATCACCCTGCTAATGGGCTTCTGTGGAACAAACCCTGCTGGGGGGGAAAAAAAAATCACACAATGTCAACTAGTGCTTATTTGTTTTATTTTTCTCACCCACATGCATAGTTTATTGGTGTTAGAATTCAGATCGCACGCTATGAGTATTTCTACAAGCAGAACGTCGCGTGGTGTCGGACGTGTCGGCTTAATATTTTTCTTAATGAAAGAATTACTTTGTTTTAGACACATTAAAACCAACAGTTATGTTCAGTACATGTCTCTTATTTCCCTTCGTTAAGTGATTGTCATCTAATGTTACTAATCGCATCTTCTTTTTTGTTTTCCAGATCTTGAATGAGAAGAGTGGACTGTTAAACTAAAACAAAGCACAGTTATGCAGACGATCAAGTGCGTCGTGGTTGGCGATGGAGCCGTTGGTAAAACCTGCCTATTAATTTCCTACACAACTAACAAATTCCCATCTGAATATGTACCAACGGTGAGTTGCACTCCGACACCCCCCTCCCTCCCCAAATTAAATGTTTCTACAGAACTTGTCATTTATTTGAGTTATTTTTAGCTTTCTGTTCTGTGTGAGTACTTAAGATTAAGTCTTTTTTTTAATTATTCTTCTGAAGGAAATAATGTCACCACTAGCCTTCACGCCAATTCCTATCAAACGTGTCTTTTATACGTGTGTGTTTATATATAATGTGGTTGTTTTCAGGTCTTCGATAACTATGCAGTTACGGTTATGATTGGAGGAGAACCCTACACCCTGGGACTGTTTGACACTGCAGGTACAGAACATTTAGAAAATTAAAGATAAATAATGTTGTCAGACGAGATGGGGAGGAGCACCGGTGTTACTTAGTGCAGGACTGCTCATCGTCATTGTTGTAGGAATAACAAAACTGTGCGTCACTGCATTCCAGACGTTCTCCTGGAAGGTGGTTTAAGCTGTGATTGTTTTCCGGACGCATGTAAACGGACCGGAGGATCCGTCGTTGAGTCGTTTCATGCTTGAACTTCCTTTCGTACGTTTTGTGTGTGTAAAGTATGTGGAAGTCTCTTGCTGGCTTCTGTAGTCAGGATTTGATTCTGATTGATTAGGTAAAAATCTGCGTGGTGACAGCGTGGGCCGATTTGGAAAAATATCATGTGTATGATTCCTGAAAGCACTTCTCCGATACACAATGCTGCCTGATATTATTAACTATTAGCAGTACGTCATCAGTGTTGCTTTTTATATTTATTTTTATTTTTTATAAAGGTGTGATAAGAGAAATTATTTAATCAGATTTGTTTTTCTTTTTTTAATTATTGCTAAAGTTTTTTTCAGTATTGCTGCTTTAGTTGCTTTTTACTTCAGATTGCAATTATTATTATTATTATTATTATTATTATTATTATTATTATTATTATTAAACTGGAAAATGATAGCTGTGTTTTTGTGATATCTGTCTGCTGGCAACGTCACATTTATACGACAGATTAATGCGAATATTGAATTTTTTTATTGAGGTTGGTGACTACTTGCAGCTAGAGATGAGCAATTTTATGATCTATTGCTTATTAAGATCAAAAAATTGTCACAATACACTTGAGTTATTGCAGATTACTTTCACTTCGACGCGTCAGTGTTTTAATTAAGAGTTTGTAAAATTCTTTATTTTAATTTTTTTTACCAACACTATTGGTTTGCTGTAAGTTTGTTAGCAAACCTGTTCTCTGTGTTCTTACCATGTATCATGGGAATGTTTTTAAGGGTCATTGTATGGTATTTGTGTCACATCACACATCCATAATTGTCGTGTCGTGTCATGTCTGGTTCTTTTTAGTGATGAAATGTCCCCAGTATTTTAGAAAGTGAATAACATTCCCTTTCCCAGCCCATTGTATCTGTTTCTGGGAGAATGGAAGTGTTTGTGCTGCATCCTCTTCTCTTTCAGTGTTACCCATGACAGCGAAAATACATTTACAACAAGTGAGGGGAAAAAAAAACATCTTATTGCAGATTAATTTCTAGTTTTCTATCAGGAAAAAGTATGATTGAGTATGATTTCAGGAGCAGGCGCTTATTGATAGTTATTCCTCCAGGTGTAAGGTCACTTATAACACGAGCGCACATGCATGCTAATGTTAGCCATGTCCGGAGGGTTTTTTGTTGCATCCAACATCTGCAGCATTACAGCTCTGTCCTGTGGCTCAGTTTGTGGCTCATGGCTTAGTTTTACAACTGAAAGAGAAGGAAAAGGATGTGACTCAAACGATTCACTTCCTGCATGTTGAGTCAATTCAGAGTCAATCACTTTCTCGCTGCAGTTAAACAATGCTAGAGTTCAGCTGGACCCAGAGATTTTTAAGTCCTGTACACGAGTAGATGCATGGATTTTTAAGAAATTAAATTCAATCTTGGCTGCAGTTTGTGCTTTTTCGGTCTAGACTTAACCATATCACCTTCTTCCAACAGGTCAGGAAGACTACGATAGATTACGACCCCTGAGTTATCCCCAAACAGATGTTTTCTTAGTCTGTTTCTCTGTCGTTTCCCCTTCTTCATTCGAAAACGTCAAAGAAAAGGTTGGTCTTGCACTCGTCAGCGTGATTCTTTCTTGATCCTTCTTATATGTCTCCTTTTTAACGTAAGAACATCTGTCTCGTTCTCAGTGGGTACCGGAGATCACCCACCACTGTCCAAAGACACCCTTCCTGCTTGTGGGGACGCAGATCGATCTGAGAGACGACCCGTCTACTATCGAGAAGCTTGCGAAAAACAAACAGAAGCCGATCACTCCAGAGACGGCCGAGAAGCTGGCCCGAGACCTGAAGGCCGTCAAGTACGTCGAGTGCTCCGCTCTCACGCAGGTAATTCAGATCGCTGTTACTCGGTTAAGTTTGAACACAATAAACTTGTTAGGATTTCTGCCGACTGTACAATTTAAAGAAATGCAGTAAACGGGTTAAAAGAGTCACAAGCACACGGTCGTCGATTTTCAGATGTTTTTTGTTTTAAGAAGTTTATTTTAGAAGTTTTAATTAAGTTATTCATCGACGCCCATTACCATTTCTGTTTCGAGGTAACTTGCCAAGCAACAAAGTGGAAGAATCTGTACAGAGGCTCAGAGACACAGTTGGTTCATTTCATTGTGGTGTTTTGTCCTGTAGTTACTTAATTTATAGCGCTGAGACTTCTGTCTGAGCTTTTTTTCCTCCAGGATCGGGTTGCTGGGTGTACTGGCACAGTTTGTATAAGCACAGAGGTGGACAAATCAGTAGCTCGAGGGGGAAAAAACAGCTGATTTTGTGTCCAGAATATTGGGGTTTAATTTATAGTTAGATTCACATAAGAGTTCCATTTATATATCAGCTTTCATACGTTAATGCTTATGTACACTCGCACATACAAAAAAAGGAGGAAGAAGAATTCTGCAATGTAGAAACTCTAAATTTAGCATCAATATAGCTGCAAGTTTGCGTGCTGTGGCGATCAGGCACTCTGAGCAAATGGTGCCCCAAGTCACCAACAATAACTGACGACAATAGAAACAAAATAAACAATATTTTGTGACAAACGACTGAGCCGTAGTAATTTCAGTTTGATCAAACATATCGTTCTTGACAGACAGCTACATGAATTAAAGAATTTGCTTGTGACTACGTTCCAAACTTTGTGTCAGTCTGAACAGTACAAACAACCTCCACTCCTTACTCGCTTCATATTCTGATGATTGATTTGACACCAGTCGGTATATTAGTAGCCAGCGCTTCATGTTTAAACAAATCAAAATAAAGATGATTCTTAAATCCGATTAATGTCTTTTAGACGCGATGCGACGACCAAACACAAGTTTTCATAGCCGAGACGTTGGCTAAAGACTTTCTGACATTTGCCAGAGTTCTACATTTGTATCTTTTGTTTGAAAGGATAACGTTCATGTACGTGTTCATTTTTCCTTTGGCTGTATTAATGTTATGTTACTTGTCAGAGCTTTTACTTGCCCACTGGGCTGATAAAAATATTTGATTTGTCCACCTTTGGTGTTTAAAATAGTTTAAAGCAATGATTATTTTTAGCATACCGCATGCAGTAAGCTGGACATTAAAGTGTTTCTCATCTGATCCTCCTGATGTACAATATTAGTCAAATCTAAAAGACGTATGAATAACAAATGACCTCGAGCTCTATTTAAGTCAGAAAATAGTTGTAAATTCACAAGCGTCTATGGCATCGGTGCATGAGATTTTGAAGTGCGTCCCTCCTATTTCGTTTACATTCTGTGCTCGTGAGGTTCTTTGGTTTCCTTCCTAATCGCAGAGATGACCGTCAGCTCTTTACGTTGCACTGCCGCTGTAGTCTAGCACTTTTACTCCGGTGACTGTTCTTCTTTCTGCTGTGTTTTTTTTTTTCCCTCGTCGTGTGTTTGCTGTAACTGCTAACCTTACTGCTTCTTCTTTTCCCTTCTTCCTCTGTCTTTGTAGAGAGGTCTGAAGAATGTATTTGACGAAGCTATCCTAGCTGCTCTCGAACCGCCCGAAACGCAGCGAAAACGGAAGTGCTGTATATTCTAAACTCTCGTTTTCTCTTTCTTTATTACGCCTAACTTCTCCCCAGATGTTTGCTGCTTCCTAGTTTACCTCTTTCTCCTGATTGCTAACAAAAGAAACTTGTCTTATTTTTCTTGCTTCATATTAATGAAGTGTTTTTTCATCTCTCTCTCTCTCTCTCTCTCTCTCTCTCTCTCTCTCTCTCTCACTCTTTCTCTGTTCGTGCAATCATTTATTTATTTATTTTTTAAAGATTTCTTATTTTTGTTTTCTTCACCTCTTGTATTAAATGGAGGTTGTTTTGTCTTCTCCGGTTGTGGAGAATTATTACTATTACCATTTTTTTTTGGTTTGCTGTTGTGGTTTTCTTTTCTTCTTCTTCTTTTTCTCCCTTCCCCTCCAACATAAACCTGTAACACAGATTACAGCACATTCCAATTGTCGCTTTCTCATTTCTAATTTTCCACTGTGCGAGAGAATGGGCGGAGCCAAAGAGGTAGACTGATCAAGCAGCTCAAACACGTTGCGCTCAAGTCTTTATCTTTTTCCTCTTCATTCCTTATTCCAATGTATTATTTTATACTGCAGTCACTGTATCATAGGAATTAAATTCTGAACATGATATTAAGCCTACACCTTGCAATCAGGTTCACCGTCTTGGGATTTACTTCTAATCTTGTGAAATGATTTGTGTCATTAATAAAGGTCAGCTCAAATCGACATCTTGAGTGTGGAGTTAATTTACATACCGGACGGGATGCGACACGGGTTTTTGTTTATGAAGTATCTGCTTGAGCTTTTTGTATCTGATGATACAGCAGCAAGTTTTGGCTTTTCTTCTGTGTGTGTGTGTGTGTGTATCAGGCTGCGATATTAATCATTTTAAGAGACTTTTTTTTTTTTTTTTTTAAAGCGGGATTTCTTTAAAACTTCTTTTCTTTGTGCATCATCTCCCTAAATAGTCGATATGCACGTTTTACGGCTCACAGAGGTGGATTATCACATCATTGCACAACTCTCTCATCCACTAGGGAAGTGTTAATATAAGGAAACTCCAGGTGTTCAGTGGTGTCCTTTACAGAGCCCTGTCTCTTATACAACACTTGATGTCTCCTGCACCAAACTTTGGGGCGTTGTCGTGCTGAAACACAGTTCCAGTGAAAGGAAACTTGTGAAGACATTTTATTCAATTGTGTGTGCCTCAGACTTTAATGTCTTTTTTTTTTATGTGCTAATTGATCCACCTATAGAAATCCTTCTGTGGTCAATTTGTGAAGGTGAACAAATGGTACGTGCTATAGTAATCAAGGTTTTAAGCATGAGATATGTGGAGTAGGGTATTGGGCTATGAAAAAATAAATAAATAAATAATAATAATAATAATAGCCCAGGCCTTAAATCATGAAATCCTGCTTGTCTAACCTTTTATTTATTTATTTTTTTTTTGTCTACCAGAACAGTGTCTTGCTACCTCTTCTCACAGATCAACTGTTTTATTGTAGTGATCATGAGTTCATTTAAGCTGCTGTTTCTTTCATATATTCTCTACCTCGGTTTGTATTTTGCATCCCCCTGACCAGCCCTTATGTGTCTCTGAGCTCTGTTTTGTATCATTTGTCCACTTTGTTTTGTCACAGCACCACTTGTTAGTATGTCTGAACCAAACCAAGCCACTCTTTCTACTTAAATTGTTTTTTTTTTTTTTTTTTTGGTTGTTGTTTTTTTTAAACGTCTGCATTACCCTTAAAGATGCGCTCTCCTGCTTTCTTGTTTCAGACTCCCTCAAGCATGTAAAACGCCATTAATTTATTTGTCGGTTTGCATCAAAATCCAGTGTCTGGTTTTATTCCCTCATATTTATTTTATTTTTTTTTGTCTGCGTCAGTGTTGACCCACATTGAGTCTCCATTTCTTCCCTGCTTTGTGTCCACAGAAAGGCCTAAAGAATGTATTTGACGAGGCGATTTTGGCAGCCCTGGAGCCTCCTGAGCCCAAGAAGAAGCGTAAATGCGTGCTGCTATGAGCGCCCTTGTCTTTCTTTGCTAAGGCTGGCCAACAGCTTTATACTCTTAAAAAGCAATGCCTAAAAAAAAAAAAAAAAAAAAGAAGTGAGTTAAAAATTTTTTTTTGCTCTGCAATAAATATAATCGAAAGAATACCCTACAAACACACACACACACACACACGGCTCGGATTTGTTTTTGAGCTCCCTATCATCATACCACAGATTAATCTAGTTTTACATCATAAGCGTGTTATTTCACAGCAAACCGTAAAGACGTGGATGTTTGTCATTTAACCAAGTTTTTAATGGCTAATTTCTCACTGATGCGTGAGGTGAGAGCGGTTACTGGCATGAAAGGCATATGCTAGTAGCATCGCGAATCCTCCTGTGTAGTTGGAGTTAAACCTCTAACCTTTACTTTTACACTAGAATGACACCAGAAGTGCTTGAAAAAAAAGAAAATACAAAAAAAAAAACAAAAAAAAACCTCTTTCTTTGCCAATATTCCCACATCGTAGGCGGAACGAAAGAGTAACCATGTAAATAAGAGCGGATTATAATAAAGGATTTGTCGCACAGAACCGGGTTTTCTCTCGCAGGGAAACTTTTAACAGTGTTAGCAGAACAAGCGGCGTGTCCCACTGCATCGCCAGGGACCACTGAAGCATTTTTTTTTTTTCTTTTCTTTAGAAAACTTGTAATGCATGGAGGTAAGCACCTCTGGTTTCCTTTACATAGGTTAAATACTTCTTTAATTAATAATGTAAGCTGACATGATGTAGTCTCCTGTTTTTACCAGAATCTTCTCTTTACCCACCCCACCCCCTTCCTTTATTTCCCCTAATTTGTCGCCACTCTCTGTTTTTCATCACTCGTGGGCCGGATCCCAGCGAAACACTGATCCACCTGTCATTTAACAGGCGACAAAAAAAAAGTGATAATGGATCAAATTGAGCCTCCAGTTGCCCCTCAACGACACCATGTTTACTACCATATGAGTTGCCCAGGTGGATCAAGGTTGATCTGATTTCCTGTCGATTATCACCTGTTTGTTTTTTTTTTGTTTTTGTTTTTTGTTTCATTGTAAGACCAAATGCTATGTATGAAGTCTGTCCTTTGTACTGTATATGCATTCTTTTAAAGATTATTAAACTTGTACCTTAATTGCCTTTACATCGTTTATTTCTATTTGTCTGACTGATGTGGTCAGAGCTCCGTTTGTTTATTTACCCCCCAAATAAGCTCATTTGGCATAAGGGGGGGTGGAAGAATGTATATTGAGGTATTTTCCAGACTAAGTGGTAATCGTATTTTCATTTGCTCTTTGTTGGTGGACACAAATTGTGAGACTGCCGTATTTTAAATGGAAAAATTCCATTTGCAACTGCATTGAGGTTTGACATCACGCAGACTGGTGAAGGATATTCCTTTATTATTCCATGTTATTTCCTTTATTTTGGCATTGCGCACACGTTGGGGAAATTGGGATGAATTTATAAACTGAAATTGTGGTGTTTTCTCTCTTTTTTTCTTTTTTTTAACCCATTCACAAAAGGTTTTATCGACTCTTAATAAAGCTCCCTACTTAAGCAAAGCAAAAGTATATTATATTATCAGTTTAATTTTTGTTTGCCAAGCTCTTGTTTTTGATTCTTGAGCGAGAAATGAAAAATACCAAGACTATGGAAATCAACCTGCCACATCGTATGTGTGTCAGCAGAGGGCGCTGTGTGATATGACATCAGGATTTGCATGAACATTATCAGCCAGGAAAGAAACCTGATTGTACTGATTATAGCACACCTTGTGTGAATTCTGAACATTTCTACGTTTTGGAAACCGGACTTGGCTTTTGTTCATTTAATGCAATTTGTTGGTGGGTGGGTTTTGGAGATTTAATAAGATTGCTGAATATATGTGTAAATAGTCATCTTGGATGCTTATCCAAGCGTGTGATGTGTTTGTGTTAGTGCTAGTCGTTTAAAACCGTGAGGAGACTCGAGCTATGGAACATGCTGATCCTTGTCAGTATCGGTGTGTACTGTAGGACTGTATACGACCATGATGGATGATGAGGGATACTTTAGGGCATTGCCCCAGTTCTAGATCAACATCGCCATCCTGACGTGTTGATAGATCGCTTGTCATCGGAGAGAAGAATGCATGTCGTCCTTTTTACCTTTTAATTTTTCCTCAGCACAAATTATAACAATTGGCCGAGCTGTGATTTTTGAACCGAGCAGAACGTCGTAGAGCTCGGCTCAAATCTTGGACGAGACCTTTTATTTCTGGGTAAACTGGGCCGGGAAAATGACACGTTTATTTTGGATTTAGTCCGATTCATATAGCCAGATATATGCTGGTCTCTGCTGGAGTCATAGACATCGTCTTTTTTAAATTAAATTTGCAGGATGATGTCAGATTTCTCAGGTAGATCTACACTCCAATGCAAATAAATTTCTGAATTTAGTGAAGTCGTCTACCAGAGATATGCTGCATTGAGATACATAAGAGTTCAACTCATCATCTTCCACACGATAAAGCAATGTGGAGTTATGTTGAGGTGGAACTTAAGGTTTCTTGGAGCCCCATGTCAGGGTGTAGCAGTAAAAGTCTTGACACAATCATATGTCATAATAAGCAAGAAAATTAAAAAAAAAAAAAAAAAAGTTTCAACTCCACCAGAGCTTCAGTGACTCAAACCTCTGTTTTCATCTTGCCTGAAACTCTCCTTTCATGCTTAGGTGCACATGCTGGGAGATTGTCAATAGAGGGAAATCCCATAGACACATACCTTGGGTTAAGCTTCATCAGTGGGGGAGTTGGGACGTATTGAACTGACTGTACATGGTCCCTTTACACATTCCTCATGTGTCTTGGACGATATCTGTCAGCAAGCACTTGCACCAAGTAGCCGCAGAAAGCGATTAATTATGTTGAATGGCTGGTATCTTTTTGTGGGTGTGGGTTAAAATATATAGGTGTGGGCGACCACCTGCATGAGAGACCTGGTTATCAGCATCGCTATCACCATATCACAATACAGGCTGCTCCCATTGACAGCTCAGCCAGGATGATGGGCATGCATGAAGTCAAGATTCCACGCTCCGGCTGTAGAGCCATCGCCAGCTGTGCTATCGTCACACAGAGCTGAACTCTTACTTTTACACTGATGTTTTTAGTTTTGTTGATTGACTAGACCCAAGGAGACCGAACTCCTCTTTAATGCTTATGATGCGTAGATAGTTATTTTTGCCTGTCAAATTCTCAGTTCTGGTTGGCCAGAAGGTTTCTCTAACAGCTGCTGAAAAAGTTGCATTAATGCACTCGTTCTAAAATGTCATCATTCCTGTAGAAGCAACAGAACCCCCAGGCACTCGACTGATAGATGAGTTTGTATGGTTAAGTCTGGAAAGTGTCTCCAGTGTCAGAGAGTGGACTTTAAGGTTCCTTGGCAACATGTCAAGCTACTAATGTTTTGTTGACAGTCCACAATATCAAATGTAACTCAAAAAAACATAAGTATGTTATATTGTTTGGTAATCATAGGCAAATTTGTGGTGTTAATGCAAATAGATCAGATTCTAAGTGTTAAGGCACACCATTGAGAAACCGGTAGACCAGCTCTACGTCGTCTTCACCATTACTCTCAATTAACGTTTGCACGCTACATTTAAATCCCCAGCAGTGTAATTTGCAGCAGGATTGATGTCGGCCAGATCTACTGCATTCGTTGCACGTACTCTAATAACAAATTCTCCCAGTTCCCAAAAGTCTTATTTAAACGGTGCATCGATCAGATAGAACAAGCCATTAGTCAACTAATGTAGACTTAAGGGCTGTTCATGTGGCTGCTCTGGACTTTATTCTGGCCTTAATTTTAGCTGCAGTAGAAAAGACTAAAATCCAAAAAAAACATTTTGACTTCTTTGACGTTTGTTTCTAGCACGAGGAGTGTGATGTCTCCCTAAGGATAATTTTTCTTAATCACATCTTGTTTTAACCCTGCACCTCTGGGAAGCCCAATTAGGACAGAAAGTGCAAACTTGGGGCACTGAAGCAATTACGGAGCGCTAGATAAGTCTGTAAATATTGCTAGCGGAGGGAAACCCGGTTTTGAGCTTAATTGTGCTGTCAGTGGCATGTCAGGAGTAAGTCAGTACAGTGGGAGATGAAGTGTAGATAAGCCCCTCGTGCTTTGGAAAAGGGCTAAGGGAAGCATCTGATACCGTATATCAGTCAAAGCCAAACATGCTCGGGATTTGTTGAAAAGCGAGCCTGTGGAGTGAGACAGCTATGCGGCGATGAAATATTGCAGAGTCATAAATCAAAAAACCCACATCTCGCTGGCCCTCCTCTCCTCCCCTCCTCCCGCCCTTTGGCCCTCTGTGCCATAGCAACGCGTGAAGCCTGAACTTGGGAAGGTGCATACCTACCGTGGCTGTATTGTAGGAACACGCATTCTGTCTTTACACCGGATCGGCTAAAGGAATGCGTTGTATTCTGCTTTCGTTTATAGTTCGCTTCTCCGCACATGACACCAACAGCGATCAGGATATACTGTACTTACTTTTATTACATTCATGCTCTTTTTTTTTTTTTTTTTTTTAAGTGGATTAAGTGTTTCGCTTTGAATGTTTATCTGGGCCTATTTTGTGACCTGAAACAATACACGAGCACTTCATGAAAAACTGAAACATCTTAAAGACATTAAATTTCTCATTTGGTTGGCCTTTCATGAGATGCTCGAGTTTCTTTTGAGCATTTTGGCACACCCTGAACTTTTAAACTAATGCCGAAATCTGCTAGCGCAAGCTAATTAAATATTAACGCGAGTCTGCTTTTACATCATGTGCATGCATCATAAGACTGTTTAATGTTATCCTCTGATGCACTGTTAAAATCACAAATGGGATTTTCCTTTTAAATCATTTTCAATGGGTGTGATGGTAAGAAAAGCAGACCAAGCCACAGGGCCTGTTCAGTGCATTTCTCACCCTGTCAGTATGTGGCTGTGTGCCAGCTTCGTCGTGAGCCTGAGCGCCCTCAGCACGACGGTCATGTTTAAAACAGCAGGGAAGCCAACAGTGACGAGTGCCATGTTTCATTGTGGATTATTATGACAATATTTTTCACTTACCGTTTTGCGATACATGAGTTTCATTCACGAGCCACCTCTTCTGGTGCAGGATTCCAATCCCAACAGGTGTTCAAGGTGTCCGTGTTGACCGAGACGGTCGAGCACCCGTAAAACCAACACGGTACAACCGAGCCCAAATTAGTGATGCTAGCTAGCATGGGACTGGTAGCACAGGTGGTTGGAAAATTTCTGGGTGAAGGATTTGTGTTGTACGTGTTCACTTTATTACGTCTTTCTCTTGGATAACAATTTTTTAATATTTTCCACACCTGTGTTCTCAATCTTCTGGCCTGATGTTGGGTCCTACTCTACATGTCACATTCCACCTTTACAGATTAACACCTGAAAGAAAAGTGGGTTCCCTTACAGCTAACACCATGGAGAACTTTGATCTGGAGAACCTTGTTGGCTCCTGGTCTACACAGGGACCAAAGAACCTCCAACTCCAACTACCAGCCTCTTAATTACCTCCTTCTCTTGGATTATAATTATGTAATAACCTTCCTCTCTGTATTCTCAGCACAGGGCATGGTTTTGGGTTATACAGACAGCATCCCACCTTTAATGATACACAGCGGCGCTGAGTGGAACTTGGACAGGTTTCAGGGGATCCAGTTATGGAAATTTTGAACCCCCTTGGGTTTTTTTTTTTTTTTTTTTGGTCTTCTCAGGGCCCAAAGAACCTGTCTGACCTCTCACCACTATTCTGATTTATGCCCTTCATTGTATCAAATCTGGGCATGATATTGGATTTTACAAGTCACATACCACCTTTATAGGTTTATAGGGGCACTGATAGGAACTTGGACAGGTTTCAGAGGTTCTAATCAAGGACAAGTTTTGGATACTGCTCGGCTTCCTGTTTACAATGAGCACTCGCCGCTTATTCATCCTTTGGGTATAAAAAAAAAAAAAATTCTCCATATTTGTTTTCTCGTGAGATTTTGATCCTAGGTTATTAATATCACAGATTATTTACAAGGTTGGTTTTAAGGAACTTTGAGTCTCCTGACTCCATTGACAGTTTTGTCCTAACTATCTCACCTTACACAACAATCCTGTGTTGCTCTAAATTCATACCGTTGTTCACGCCTGTGTTCTCAATCACAGGATGTATTGGTTTACACAGGTCTCACGCCACATACAGTACGAGGGCACCGATAGGAACTATGGGTGACCAGACGGAACACTTTTTTTTTTTTTTTTTTTCTGAGGCACCTTGTTGAGCTTCCTGTGTACTCAAAGCCCTATGAATTGTCACCTTCTATCAGCATTCTCTTTATTACACACTTCTCTTAGAGAACAGGTGCGTAAGGTTATCACACTTGTCTTCTCATCGGGTTGTACAGGTCACATCCTACCTTTTACATAAGTACAGGGACACCTATAAATTCCCCCGGTACCCTGACCAGTTGTTGTACTTCCTGTGTCCTCGTGGCCCTAAGACTTCTTCGTCTCACCTCTTCTCACCCGTCCTTTTCAGGCACTCTTCCAGATTTGACAGTTGCATCACTGTTCAGATATGTGGATTCAAATTTAGCTTCCACAGCATAAGCACATGGATTGGAAAAGGCTTCATATATCAATTCTTGACGGATGAGCCATTGTGGACGCATTCTTGTGGTTCGTGCTGAAACAATACTACACATTGATGAATTGCCGTAGCAAAATCCGGGGGCTCGCCTCGACTTGAAATTCCGCAACGATTGTTTGAGACACCCACAATGGCATGTTTTTCAAAAAGAATGGAAATAGGGAAGCGTGAAAATGGAATTCGGGCTCACACTCACACTTATTCACACTACCACTTTCTGCCACGTTCCTGAGAGTCTTTTAGTTTTGCATTCTTTACAAGAGAAACAGAATCTCCACACCGGCACTCGCCTGGGAACGAATCCAACAGGATGGGGTTTTCAAGAAGCGGAGGATTAAAAGTATTGTTTGCTACGTACTGTACATGCGCAGGCTTCTCTAGTCACTTTTCATAGTACAATATGGACGCTGGGTCTCTGGGGGTCTTTAACGAGCTTGTCCTGGAATTTTAAAAATGATGTGTTCGCTTGTGTCACACGAGTAAATCTCCGACTCGAATGCGAAAGGTGGGGAGATTTCAGAGAGGACATGCACCACCTTGTCATCCAAAAACCTTTACGATAACCGAGCGCCGCTGTTCAGCGAGGTCCTTGGGATCGAGTCGCGTATTGTAAAGGCCTTGCTCGTGTGTTGCACAACCTGGTGCTTTTCGTGATGGGGGAAAAATGGATAGTGGAGGGGGGACTAATGCAACTGTCATCACAAACAAGAAACATCTGTCTCATTTGTGTAACTTGTTTTCTTTTAATATGAGAAGTATGTTGGTGGAGATCTCGGAGTTTTGAGGCGAGCCTCGAAGGAGAGGCCGGAACACTTTGAGTCGACTTATCCTCCCCCCCCCTTTTTTTTTTTGATTCAGGCTGTAAACCATGATTTGTCAAATCAGACCCCAAACTTGAATCGTAACGTCGACGTTTGAAAACGTATCGTACGTATTTGTATTATGTGTCAACGAAAACAGCCACGTTCAAGTCTCACAGCCTCGCCTGATTACAGAAAGCTTTCCTTTCCATAAACAAAGTCATATAAAAAAGTAGCCTCTGATCTCGAAGACCCTTCATTGAACTGTACCTTGATAATCATGTTATGTCTCAGGAAAAGCCTCCACAAATATTAAATTACTGTGTGGTATTTCTGTCAGAGGCAGAAACAGGACCATTCTAGCTTGTATGGCAGGATTGTATTACAGCAAGCAAAGTCCCCTCACTTCTATACACTTCTATACAACACTCTCTTTTTTTCAGTTGTTTATTGGTGCTACCTAATTGAGGCGACTTTCTTTATTTATTCTATCCGCCTTGAGGAAAAGTAGCCGTCGTTGCCATCGATACGTCTTTCAGTAACGACCCGTTTGCTCTCTATTTCTCCGATCGAACAAAAAGCAGTCCCAATTTATCAGTACTTATTTTTCCACAGGATGTGCTGGTATTATGAGGATTTCGTGGCCACGGTGATGCCCCCCCACCCGTTTTAATTTTGCCTACCAAAATATCAGACAACTGCCTCCTCATTTCAAACCGCCCCATCCTCCAACCGTAATCCCGAGCTTATTGGAGCCAGACCTTTGAGAAAACCTGCTGTAAGGCTATAGACGTAGATCTGGAAAGCATGTGCTCTTCAGATGCTGACTGAGCTTTGAGCATTTGAGCTGGAAAGAATATATTAGGTATAATTGTGGGGTTTTTTATTTATTTATTTATTTATTTATTTATTTATTTATTTATTTGTCTTCTTGGAATCTACTTCCACTTTTACCGCAGTGCATTCGAAGAGTTCCATCAGACACGCTTAAGTAGAAAGGTGATCTCTAAGTACTTGGCAGCGTCCTCCTGTCTCTTCACGTTGTCCTCAAGGGATCTACGTATATATCTTAAGCTCGGAGATGCATCGTGTCATCTTTTCTAACCACCGTCTACTCATGCCGCATGTACGACGTGGCAACGGGTTCGTTTAAAAACTGCGTGCTTATAAAAAGCTTCATTGGGGCAACAGCTGAGCCAGTGGTGATGTTGAGGTGAGGGCAGAACCATCTTTAGTATTCTAGAGCACCAAACCGCACGTACGTGATGGCCAACATCCCTCATTCCTACCGCATAGTTTCCATAAATATTTATTGTTCTTGGTATGACGGGTGCAGTCCAGGCCGTGTCACCAGGCAGCTGAGGGTACAAGCCGGACATGTCACGCTTTGACCTTTTCTCTCATTCAAGCTCCAAAAGTCTGACAACCAGTGTCATCACTTTCTAATTGTATTGATGAGTATCGTGTTCAGACGGACACGTTATCGTTCAGTAACGTTTAGTAACGCAGGAAGTGTGTTGGATGTGGATACTGTTGAGTGTGTGTGTGTGTGTGTGTTCATTCGCGAATGAAGAAACACAGCAGCTCTCGTTCTCTCGTCTTTCAAAAGGCATATATTTCATTGAAACGTACATTCATATGCAGTATAGTCCTCTTCAGTGTATAAAGTCTTTTACAGAGCTATGATTCTTTAGAAGCGTGGCGTAAAGCAAAAAAGGTTGTACTACGGAAAGAAACGTGGAATTATACACAAGTTTTCTTGTCTTGTCTTTTCTTTCTGTTTTGAACATGACCATAAATAGTTCAATCGTTTTGCTTCATGTTAATCGGCAGAGGGAACGCTCCGAGATTTATTTCTTTTTTTCTTTTTTTCTTTTGCGTTATGTGCGTCTGGAGATGAAAAGTGCTGGAGTCACCGAGCATGAAATAAATGGTCAGAAAAAAAACCACTTGTAATATCGTAGGTTTTGAAACACGGTCACAGATCCGTGCCAGCGACCTGTTTTTCGACGCTAACTCGCTAACGACTGGATTTAATACACGACTTGTGCAGATCTGCCTTCTGTCTTTGCCTAGTAACACAACATAGAAATAACACCATGAATTCTCCTGTTTTCTTTTTTCCCTACAAATGAGGAGAAACTCTTTAATACTCCTTAATATAAATTTATATATAGAAATTTATATAAAAGACCAACGCTGTACATGACGTGTGAGTGATTTTTTTTTTTTTTTTAAAGCAGCATAAAAATGTCCACCTCTATCTAAAATGCTGTTGACAAATGAAATAAAATAATATAGATGTACACCTGGACTGCATCTCAGTCTGTTAGATAATTCACTTGATGTCCGTGACTCCAGATAAGATCCTAAAGCAGCATCGAAAGCAGGAGGGGGAAGTCTCCTCATCTCCTTTAACCATCCCAATGTTCACTTGTCCGTCCATCCATCCATCCATCCATCCATCCATCCCTCCTCCACCCTTATACCGCTCCCACTGGAGCTAGTCACAATACAAAAAAAAAAAAAAAAAATCACTCCGATTCCAATAAGTTAGAGAACAATATAAAAATAAGAAAGTAACCACAAAAAAAAAAGGAGAGAAAAATACTCTCAAGTGGGACTTGAAATAAAAAAGAACTCTATTTGCCCCTAAAATTGTGTCCCATGTATGACATGTTCTTTTATAACTGGATGAATCTGTGAATATCTCTTATCTTCCCTGTTTTTTTTTTTTTTTTTTTTTTTTTTTTTTAAATCATTTATTCTATTTTGAGTCAAAAGAAGGAAAGAGGGAGTTGTTTTTTTTTTGTTTTTTTTTTCACTCCGTTCAGTGGTGGAAAAAGCGAATGAAGGGTTTCTGAAGGAGAGCATCACCGACACGTGTGCATCTCCACCATCTTGCGGCACTGTTTGCACTTGACGTAGCAGCACCAGTGGAATTTGCAGCTGCACCGGTCTACCACCTCCACTTCCTGCGTGTGGAAGCCTCGCCCGCAGCACATGAGCTCGCAGCCGTCTATGGCTTTCGAGGTCTTGTTGCAGAAGCGGCCCACCGTTCCCAGCATGCCCGGCGTCCTCGGGTCGTGCTCGCAGAAGTCAGGGCTCGGGTCCAGGTAGACCAGGTCCTCGTCTGTGTGCGGTTTGAACTGCGAGTTGCGTGGCACAAGGGCTCGGGTGGTGCCCACCTTGCGTTGCTCCACCTCTGTGGCGCCGTCAAACTTCTCCTTGATCACGTTGCCAACCTTGCGAAAAGGAGGCATGGCTTTCCAGCAGGTCTTCACCTCACACGAGCCGGAAACACCGTGGCACTTACAGTCCACTCGCATGTGGTTCAGAATCGCCTGAGGAAAAGAACAGGAATGGAATTTACTACGCTACAGGCTTAACCGCGTACGCACAGACAGGTCACAGATCATTTTTGCACGCATAATTTTTGCGCAAGCGTAATATCTCCTTCGGTTTGAAGTGTTGTCTTTGTAAAGCTTCTCCCAGTTTTCTGTCATTTTTGGATCTATTAGTGTCATCAGTCCTAATGTCTAGTACCAATAATCAATAGTTCTCTATAAAATAAATTTCCTCCCGTGTTTCTCGTGTCCGTGTTGACGATCGAACGTCTTCGTCACGTCTCACTCCACAGTGGTGTTAATATAAAGCTCATATGAATGTAGACACTCAGGACTTTAATAATGTGTAGAGTTTCATCACTATTTCTGTTTTTCTCTACAATACTAGAGGTGATATATACATAGGAAAGTTCCAGGTTTATTTTCTCCACACAGATGTTTGTATCTTCAGAGTAAATGTTGATATCAAACCCATTTCTGCTCTCTGAGACGATCTGAGTGTTTGTTCATCTAAAAATCAGCGTAAGATTATCAACAGAGGGAAAAAGACGCGTCTAAAACACACCGAAAGAACGACAGAACAACAATCCTGACTCATTTTAGATCAGACTCACAGACACAACATCAGAGGTTTATTTACATTGATTGAAAACCTCCCAGAAGAGACTTTCCATTCCACTGCTGGACATTTAAAAAGGGTTAAACTAATTCTGTATGCTGGCTAACCAGCATGAATAAACTTCTCTGGAATCTTAATTGTGTCAAAAAAGCAAATCTTCCCATGTTCAGATCAGGGGTTTATCTCGACCTTGAGGTCTTTGTTATATCTACAGTTTATCAGCATGATTCACACACTAATAATGCGTGTGTATGTGCCTTCAGAATTACGAATAATGATGGAATGTGTCCAATTAAGCGTCCATGGGCCTCACCTTCCTCCCTGCCTCGTTATTATGGAGGTTCATTAGAGCTCGACTGGACGATTGCCCTTTGCCTCTTTCCCTGGCGTCCACGAAGGACTGGGAGAAGGCGACTCCGTAGGCGATGTTGTCCGAGCACCCTGACCACTGGAACCCTAGAGAGAGAGAGAGATAAAGAAAACCTCTTGTTAAAAAATGTATTATTCTTCATGACGTGATTTTTTGTATCTGGAATGAACTTTTGTCCTTAAGCTAAAAGTCTGTTCCCTTTCATCGTACCCTGAGGGCTCACACCGTGCACGTTTCGGTCACAGCCGCACTTCTCCAGCTCCCCGCTGCTGCATGCCCTGGTCACCGCGTATGCAACGCTCGCAGCCGAGAGCGCGTACACAAACGCTGCCTCCCTTGTGCCTGTCAAAAATAAAGCAACACATGACATAATTCCACGGGGCAGAGAGATATCTCGTATACGCTCGACTCGTGATACTGGACGATGAGCGTACCTTGAGTGACCACCTTCCCGAAAACAGGCATGGAGTCCAGCGTGGAGCAGTTCCACCGCCGGTTACGGAATTGGTACTGGCACTCGTCGATGGCGAGCTGAGCTCCGCGGCGTACAGCATCCATCACTTCCACGTTGCGCTTACAGATCTGCACCTGCCTCTGGATGAGACCTCGCAGCTTCTCGCAGGTCTCCTCGTCTGAGATGCTCCCCACCGACGACAGCTTAGCCAGATACCTGGAGAGAAAGAAGCGGGAATGAGACGAGCAAGCTCGAAAAACAAGACGGATAATAGCGAGACGGTGCTGACTGGATACTGGATAATCCTGAGCAGTGTCTATAGTGAAGAATATTATATAGGGATCAGTATCAGGTGCTAGTCAATGTTCCCTTGATGTTTTTAAACTTAATGTTTTTAAACTTGCTAGCTTTCTGCTTTACCTTTAAAATAATATCATTCTGATCGACGGGTTACGGTTTTTAAATATAAACAAAATACAGATTAAGCCAAAAGGATAAAAAATGTGGGGGCATGGTGGCTTAGTGGTTAGCACGTTCGCCTCACACCTCCAGGGTTGGGGGTTCGATTCCCGCCTCCGCCTTGTGTGTGTGCAGTTTGCATGTGCCTCGGGGGTTTCCTCCGGGTACTCCGGTTTCCTCCCCCGGTCCAAAGACATGCATGGTAGGTTGATTGGCATCTCTGGAAAATTGTCCGTAGTGTGTGATTGCGTGAGTGAATGAGTGTGTGTGTGTGTGTGCCCTGCGATGGGTTGGCACTCCATCCAGGGTGTATCCTGCCTTGACGCCCGATGACGCCGAGGTAATTCGGATAAGTGGTAGAAAATGAGTGAGTGAGTGAGATAAAAAAATGCATTCAGTAAATGTAGATGCATTCAGAATGGAAAAAAATTCCAAAGGAAAAAATCTTTTAAAACATTTTATTACAGTGATGTTAAACAGCGATTACTTGTTAATTACTATTTAGGTAACGTTTTAGGTAACATTTCCAGCTAGTTGGTTTATGCTAATGTTTACTTGTGGGTAAGTTAGATATTTAACAGGAATTTGGATGTTTTACTAGAAAAGAAAAATCGTGGATGCTCCATTTTTTAGCCTTGATTACTTTTTTGTGTTTATTTTTTACCTGAATAAAAAACTCTAAACTGTAGCCTGTAGTTTTGAACGTCCAAGGAAATCTTTTGAAAAATGTAAGTGGTTAAATTCACCACAAACAACTATTTACAGCATTTAGCAGATGTCCTTATCCAGAGTGACTTCCATTTTTTTTTATACAACTGAGGGTTAAGGGCCTTGCTCAGGGGCCCAGCAGTGGCGGCCTGGTGGACGTGGGAATCAAACTCACAACCTTCCGATTGGTAGTCCAGCACCTTAACCACTAGGCTACGGCATCCACATTCAAATACTTTAAGGTTCCAAGCTATATTTTGTTGCATGATATCTGCAGAATTCTGCCCTCAGCATTCCCATGAGCAAAATCCGAAAACAGAACAAATCTTACTGATAAAAAAAAAAGAAAAAGAGCTGTATTTCGGATCTTCCAAAAAAACTGACCAAACAGAGCGTCTCAGCATCATTCCACAGGTTCAGCGACCCGTCGAAGCTGTCTGTTTGTTTTAAGCATCTGGTAAGCACAAACAGTACAAACATAAACACAGCACAGTGGAACTGCTGAGAAGTTCCTGGAGAGATTATTGGAGAGTCGTGCAGACCGGGTGGAGGTGGTGGAGGAGGAGGAGGCGGAGGAGGGGTGGCTGAGGGGGGGGCAGCTAACTACAACTTTATCTTTCGCTCTCACCGCAGGGGCAGACGGGTCACGGACACGGTGACATGAGAAAAGAAGGAGATGGTTGTGGCTTTGCTCAGACTCACGCTGGCTTCCAGGTCTCTCTTAAGAGCACCTTATAAAAATAGGTCGTTTCACGAGCTCGTCAGAAACACACTTAGAACTTCTCATCCAAACAAGTGTCTGCTCTGGGAACCGCTAGTGGAGATGTCTGGGTAAAAACAGACGGCGAGAGAAGGAGCTCCGTAAATGTAAAAGCAGTTTAACTGCTGGATCGATCGAGCAGGTTTCAAAAAACCTCGACTTTATGAACCTGGATGAAGATTGATATCGTTCCATCCTCGTTTCTCACATGTGGGAATCCACATGGCTGGTCACACAACAACAAATCTGAGCTGTCGACAAGAGCTAATTTTGTAGGCCAGGATCAGAACAAACACCTTCTCGTTCCTGAAGCACTCATCTCAGCACTCAGCTTGACTGATATCCTTCTTTTCACCATCCTCCTCCTCCTCCTCCTCCATCTCATCCACATTCAGCCAAGTGAGGTGACATCACCGAGCAGACAGAAGAAGCCGAATCCGTTCTGATCTTATCGGTACTCGGACATCGCAGCGTTTATATATACACGTGCTCTTCAAAAGGAACAACTTTTTCTCTCCACGTGATGTTTCCCACCGCAAAGCTTCACGTCGTCATTGTTGCTCTTCGTCCGCATGCGATTATAATTACAATACGGACCGAAACAAAATAAAATAAATAAATCAAAGCTGAGAATATCGGTACCAGCTGCTCATACGATGCTAGAGTTCATAACAAAAAATGGTTCAGAAGCAAAACACCTGATAAACAACACGCAAGAGGTTTCTTCATGTGGGAACACTTGGAGACCTTGTTCTTCATGCGCCTTTTATCTGTCGTTCCCTCGTCCTCCCGTCCTTTGTTTTACGAACGCCTAACCTTCTACACGCTAGAGTTAACAAAACACGGAGATATAGACTGTGGGATTGTTTTTTTTTTTTTAACTCACATAAGAGACAGTCTTTAGGTTTGTGTTGAATTACCTCGTTTTGGCCCCTGAGCGCTGGGCCCCAAAACACGGATTAACACGAGATACAAGACCCAAGGCTTAGATCAAAACTCATCACAAAGACGCCTCGATTCTCTAAACGTTTTCTACCAGACGTTTCGAAACAACTCACCAAACTAGCGAGGTTTACATTTCCTCTCTGTGAGGAAAAAAGTAACCAGATCTAAACAGATCACTTGCCAGATAAAGATGCTTGTGACAAATTGGAGAGGAAAGCGAGGCCCCCGCGTCGCCTGTGTTTACACCCATATTTGCTATTTACATATTTCTCGGTTTTGCTTCACAGAGCGCTCGTGACAGCGTGCTGAAAGGCGTGTTTATCCAGAGTCGTTTCACAATCCTCCAGGAGATTTCTGTTCACCACTTCAACCGTTTCTTTCTCGCACCGTTCAGAAGCCATTAAAGGCAAATCTGTCAGAAAGGCCTCGGTTCGGGATCGGGATCGGGATCGGCTTTAAACTGCGGTTCGCTGAAGATGCAGAAGGGAAAGATTTGGTCACGACTCAAGGTGCTGGCGTAATAACATAATTACCAGTCATTATGTTGTATGAATACACACACACACACACACACACACACACACACACACACACACAGGTATTTCTTGATTATGAGCCTAGAACTGGTCTAACGTCTGTCACGTCTCAGACGTCAGATCCGAGAAAGTCTGTGAAAATGAATTGCGCCAAAATTTTTTCGTGACCCGGTAACCATGCGTGCGAAACTTATCCTCCGCTTGAAATTACACAAATCCTTCCAGCATCACATCTTTACACATCTCTACACATCTCATTTTAACTCTAGAGGGCAGTCTTTTCTCAGTTTCTCCCATGAGCGTTTCCTGGACAGCGTTAATTACAGATCCGATCCGCATCCGGTCAAGTTAATCGTACGATAGGATCGAAGGCGTTTGTAGCGACGGTGAGACGTCCGACGTGACCGTGTTTGACTGCAGGAACGGAGTGAGACAGAAGTGAGTGACTTTGTAGTTGAGGCAAAACACATGCAGGAATATTCATCTCTTTTTGGGGAAGAAGGCAATAATTTTACACAGCTGAATTAAAAAAAAAAAAAAGCCTAAAATGAACACTCAGTATGTGTCTATGTATATATATATATATATATATACGATCATGATCGTCAGTGCTTAAACCTGCACAGTAACCAGATTGCTTTAATACACATCGACAAAATCTCCACAGATTTTTAAAAAGACTGCGAGTCTCATTCCTGAAGCTCAGCTGGCCTTCTCGTGCGTTCAGCGTGATAAAACTCAGATCTCGACGAGCGACGAAGGATTGACGAGAAGCACAAGGAACACACAGAGAACGTGGACAGAGAGAGAGAGACAGAGCGAGAGAGAGACAGAGCGAGAGAGAGACAGAGAGAGAGAGGGAAATTAGCACAATCGTGAGGCTAACTGCCAACCGGTTTTATTTCTGTGTGGAAATCATGGCAAGAAGAGAAAACTAGCGAACATTGGGGTGGTTTCTTTTCTTTACTTTTTTTTTTTACATGAAAAAGTTCAAAAGGAGAAGTGTGTTTTCCCCTTCATTAAGCCTGGAGAGGATCACCTGGGCGTGTGTGTGAGAACGCTGCATTCACAGCTTCATTGACCTGTTGTCACTGGTGTTATTTGTGTTAGCGGCGTTAGGCGCCAGGATATATTTTGCATTAGCGGTTTCTTCTCGTGTTGCTCATCAGCTGTGGACTATTTATTGACTGTCGCACGGCTAAACCTTTGTTCTTTCCATCGCAGGTGTTGTGACATTCGCTCGAGCGTGACCTGCTGCTTACAACAATGATCGTACCCCCCACCCCACCCCCCCTCATAAAAAATAAGAATAAAAATGAAAGGTTTAAAGACGGAAGAAGCTGCAGGTTTCTGTTTCTTTAGCGCTATGGACGTGGACACGACTATATCTGAGTACTGTAGAACCGATAACGTAATTATCCGATCTAGAACGTAAGGGGGCGTGTCTTTCTCTGCAGGAGCAGCTTGTTAGTAATAAACTTAAACATAGCTCCCAACCTGTTCGTTTGAAAGAAGGAGAAGTTTATACGAGTTCACAGATAAAGAGGCGAACTTCTCCGTGACGTTTTTTTACCGTCTTGTGAATCTTTAATACTGAAATATGTCTCTTTCTCAAACACTCTCACTTCCTGTTTATGAAGAAAAGCATCTAAGAAGCTATTTTGTGAGGACATATTGGGGGCAGATTTAGAGACTTTAAAACCATCGAAAAGTTAATTACTTTTGTAGAAAACAATTACATCCAGTTATGTAACTTGGATTTAAAGCTACAGATACTTTGTGCCATAAGACACTTTTCTGCTGAGTGTCATGATCATACTTCATCTTTTTATTTAGAATTTTTTGAAGGTAAAAATGACAAACTTTTAGGCACCTGAAAGCAAAAAAAAAATTGTATTTTTATATTTGATCTCCGTTTTTTTTTTTTTTTTTTTAAGATGAATAAAATATCAACTGTTTTTTTATCTCTCAATCATTTTCATGACACATCAGGTATCGTGATATTGTGATATTTTTTGTCATATCGCTCAGCCCTGTTTTAGAGGTTCCGAAGATTTTATAAGCTCCACAATACTGTAAATATACCTTCTTAAATAAACCTTCTCTTTCATGTCGTAAACCTCTTTAACCCTTCGTTCAGCGTCGTGTAGACGCAACGCAGTCCGGCTGGAAGTCATCATATTTCTATCGATTAATGATTAAACCCATTAACCTGCCATCTCTTTGTTAATGACCGAGCTCGTTAAAGTGTTGCTGCTTTATTAATGATTAATCCCATTAAAATTAATAGCTGCAGGTGCCCTAAAGCAACAGCGATGACGGACGAAAGCCTTCCGTTTGGGAAGCGTGTTTAAAAAACGTAGAGCTGTGGCGATCGCTCGAATAAAATCGACGTGTCAATTTACGAGGATCGTGAATAAGGATAATTATTATTTAGAATATAAAAATAAAATAATTCAGATTC
This sequence comes from Tachysurus vachellii, assembly GCF_030014155.1. Lineage (NCBI taxonomy): Eukaryota > Metazoa > Chordata > Actinopteri > Siluriformes > Bagridae > Tachysurus > Tachysurus vachellii. The sequence continues at coordinate 2,613,398 of NC_083481.1, read as the reverse complement.
AGATGTGTAAACTCGTAGCTTTGATACACTTCCTTCAGACGTCATCACCATTCGCAAATGAATGCTAAACACGAATCTGTATCGTATTGTATCGTATCGTATCATATCGTATCGTATCGTAACGTATCGTATCGTATCGTAATGTATCGTATCGTAACGTATTGTATCGTAACGTATCTTATCATAACGTATCGTATCGTAACGCAGAAAATTCATCAGCGTCATCAAATGTCGAGTGACTTATGAAGTGAAAGCTTTCTCATGCAGTGCTGTAAAGATTATTTTCTGCTTCTCAAATCTTTAAACAAACTGAAATGTAATTTAATGAACTAAACAAAATAAAAAATAAGAAACAAGCTCATTAAATGCAGATAAAAAAAATGCTTCTGATTTATTATTATTATTATTATTATTATTATTATTATTATTATTATTGTTGTTGTTGTTGTTTAAACTGCATGAGCTCAGACGTAGAAATAAATAAATAATAAAGAGTAATAATTTTGCGTCCAAATAATCCGTCAGAGGAACAACACAATCTGGATTCTTTGCTTTTCAGGTTAATTACTGCGACAACATGGACGTCACGTCTACCTGAAGCGATCTGTTGCATGACTCGATGTTGATTTTATCCCTCAGTCTGTTATACGGACAAATTAACGAAAAGGTTCGTATCCGTTTGCGAACATGAACGAAGACTAATCAGTACACAGCTAAACTCAGATTTTTAGCTCTAACTCTCTTCCTGACTAGTTATGTAGTCCAGCAGTTATGTAAATGACCCACGTGCAGGTAAATAAGCATCAGCGCTCTGTTTAGAAACGTTTAAAGCAGCTATTGTGCTATTGTTTTTTGGACTGTTTACATACTTGTTTTATATTCTTTGAAACTCGAAGCTGCCATTATAAATGACACATCTGTAAATAGCTTTTATCCCTTTCATTCAGGATCTAACCACGGTTTGAGCTACAGCTTAAGGCAAACTTGCATTCACTGCTCTCTCTCTCTCTCTCTCACACACACACACACACACACCTTTTTTCTTTCTTTTTTTTTTTTCTTCTTTAATTTTTGTCAGCTTTGCCAAGCGCGATGTGAAGCTGCCTGCTTCTACCTGCTCCCCGGGGCTCCTGTTCAAATCGTTCTGTCAAAATAATCATATTTCTACAGACAGGTAAAGAGTTTTTTTTTTTTTTTTTTGCCTTATCCTATCGTAGGCTACATGCCTGTGCATGTCTGAGAGCTTCTCCTGTCACCACGCCTAGAGCTCAGGTCCAAAAACACGGGCAAAAAAACGACTGACGGGCACGAAGGAGGCTTCAGGGGGAAAATTTGCTGTGATAAATATCAATCAGTCGCTTCTGAAAACCTGTTCTGTATCATCTCAGCTGTGAGTAAGCTGAACTCCTACCACAAAAGGTTCCAGGATCTCGTACACGCTCTCTGAGCTGTCAGAAAGGTTCACTGCGGCTAAAGGAACCTTAATGAGGTCTAAAAGAACCCTGATTTCAGGAAGAAGCCTAACAAGATTAGCTGAATAAACAGTGCTTAAAAAAACACACCGCCGGGTTTGAAAATAATGACAGTTTCACCTGAAGCTGATTTAGGAACCGTTTATTCACTAATAAGGTTCAAAGAAGCACCGGTAAGGTTTCTGAGAGTGAACCCGTTCAGTTCAAGGTTTTCCAGGAACCTTTTGTTTTTGTTTTTTCTGTAGTTTTAGCTAAATTTCACACACGCACATGCACACACTGTGTGTCCTTTATATTTAGGGGGTGTTTATCAAAATTAATGAACTCTTAAAAGGAACCAACAGTACTTTATCAACTTTCAGAACCCATAAACTAAAATCAGGAACTAATAAAGGAGTTTGATGTACGTTTGTAAAACAAAAGGTTCCTGGAAGATCTTATGCACATTTTTAGAAATGTCTGACTATCAGAAACCTTCACAGTGTCATGAGGCATGAGGTTTAATCGTGGATAAATGGTTCCTAAGAGAACTCTGATCTCAGTAAGTTTGTTAGTAGAACCCTTGATTCTGGGAGATGTAGCTTACATAAAATAATAAAATATCTTCTGTAGTACGTGATTGATGTAAAAGCAAAATGCTCCTGGAAGACCTTCAGTCTCACAAACAGAAACTTGCTCTATGCCTTGAGGAACCATAAGACTTGACGTGAATGGTTCCTAAAAGAACCCTACTTTCAATTGGAACCCTCAAAATACACTACACGGCCTGCTCAGTACTAAACAGTACAGTAAAACACACACACACACACACACACACACAGACACACACACACACTCTGCAGAATGTGGGCACACAAAATGAAGGTTCCTCTGGGGTTCCTTGTTGAAACTGGGGTTTTTTGAGAACCTTATCCTGTACAATAATGCAGAACAATCTGAATATTCCAGGAACCTTTTGTTATTAGAGTTTATTTAAATTTCATTTTTGGAGACATTTTTTTTGTAATAAAACGGTTGTGTAAAGAACCCTAATTTCAATAGGAACACTTTCGAAACACAATAAATAACACATAAGCGAGTTTCAGTTCCACAAGCAAATTTCAGGGTTCTGTACTGATGTCTCGGGCCTTTAGTAGTTTTTGAAACTTTTTAATCAGTTGAAATATCTTTTTCTTCTACATATGTCTTAACATACATTTGTTTCTGGGAACATCTTTGTAGTCTTGACAGCAGCACCTTGCTATTATATTCTAATGCACTTGAGACAAATGATCCCTAAAAGAGCTTTAATTTCTCTAAGAGCTTCAAGCTATTAAACAACAGGTTCCTCGAGGGTTCTTTGGGTGGAAACAGGTTCCACTTGGAGCCGGGAGAATTTCTTCTAAAAACGTAGCGCTCGTCGAGACGCAGCTCGGACCCTAACAGTTCCGTGTTGGTATGAACTGGTGGTCAGGTGACTGGGAACCTGGTGCTGTGTGTCGTAAAATGAATAAATACGAAGACATTTCCAGCTCTGTGATTATGAGTCTTAATAAACATTTCTGCTGCTTAATGTGTGGCTGTAAGTTATAAACAACGCTTATGTTTTCTGGCATGCTTTTAAACAAACTTTGTGGCGCGTGACGCACGTACAGGTGTGTATCTGAGACACGAGGCTTGTCAAGATACCTGATGAGATATCTGTCTATCTATCAGTCTTCCGGTCCATTTTAAACACTGAACTTTTGATACCTTGCCTTGCGCGTCCATCTGTCATGTTTAATCAGAGCTTTAAAAGATCCAGCAGGTAACCGAGAGACGTTTTTAAAGCAGATTTAATGCGCTCTTGTCTTGCAGAGCGTGTGCGTCCTGGACGCGTGGCACACACACACCCACCCACACACACACACATATTCCTGATCTGATCTATCAGCTGTCACTAAGATCCATGCACTGAGGAATAGTAAAGGAAAAGGTGTGCGGTTCACTTACAGCCAGTTGCTCGCGTTGGCGGAGAGAAGCGCCAGGAAGAGCATCAGCAGAGACCTGAACAAACAGCCTGAGCTCATTTTGGAACTTAGATCAAATAAAAATAATAATAAAAAATAAGGAGAAGAAGATCAACACTATCCACAGGGAGGAAGGAAACGAGTGCACTTTTTTGTTGTTGTTGTTGATGTTATTCTGATTATTTTTCTTTGAAGGCAAATCCCACTTTCAGCGAGTAAATCCGTACACGGGGTATCCAGTCTGAGGAGCGCGCGCGTCTCGGTGCCTCCTCATGCACAGTTCAGATCATCTTGACAAATCAAATCAGTCTGTGAAGGAAGTCTGATAAGTCTGCGTCCTCGAATGCTTGCTGTTTTTTTTTTTCTTTCTTTTTTTTTTCTGCAATGTGTAGCGCACGGTGTCTCCTTGGGGTCCCTGGCTTCGTCTTGTCTGCCCGCGCACGCCGCCCGTTAACGCGCCGCCCCGCGAGACTCCGGTAAAGTTCAGAGCGCAGTGTGTGTGTGTGTGGATCAGACGCAGTGACGCGCCGCCGCTCTGAGCGCCGAATTTAGTCGCTCCTGGAGGATTTCGTAGGGGCGGTGCGACATGTGGGGGGCAGGTTTGTGTGTGTGTGTGTGTGTGTGTGTGTGTGTGTGTGTGTGTGAGTGTGTGTGAGTGTGTGTGAGTGTGTGTGAGTGTGTGTGTGTGTGTGTGTGTGTGTGTGTGTGTGTAGATAGAGGCGGGTTTAAAAGCGCGTTATGTATGAGTTCTGCAGCAGCTCACATTAGACCAGGTCTAACGTCTCTCCTCTCAATTCCCTCCATGTCAGTGAAGGTGAAATATAATAATAATAATAATAATAATAATAATAATAATAATAATAATAATAATAAAGCAAAATAGTAGAAGTAAGAGAATAGTAATATTTATATTTTACACAATATTAAATTATAAAGAAATTGCAATATTCTATATAATAATAATAATAATAATAATAATAATAATAATAATAATAATAATAATAAAGAATATAAAGTAATAAATAAATAATATACAATTGTATTATTAGTAGTAATATTTTGATATTATATATTATTATTTTTTTTATTTTATATTGAAAAAAAAAAAACAGAATAGAGGGTATTTAAATTGAGTTGTTTTTAAATAATAAATTAGCTTAGAAACATTAATTGAATTTGATTCTATTCTGTTCTATTTTCAGGACTTACACTCTATACACTGTAAACTCTGTGATGGACTGCGTGACTCATGACCCAAAATGAGCTTTCCTCTCTGGTGTGTTGTGCTTCTCAGTTTCCTGAAGGCTGTAATGCTGACACTCTTCACTCTGACTCTGTAAAGACCTTCATGATGCATGATGTTTGTGATCTTCTGACCAAATGAATTCTGTTTATTTAGGTACAAAGAAAAAGATATAAAGCATGTAAAGAAGATGCATGAAGATGATGATGAAAAGGAGGTGTGTGTGTGTGTGTTGGGATGGGGGGGGGTTGGGGGTCACGTGGCTCTAGAAATGACCAACAGAGGGAGAGAGTGAGTAAAGCTGAAAGATGCTCTCTGCGTTCATCATCTGAACTGAACTTAGACTCAAACCATTAAGGTAAAAATTTATAGACTTTTTATCCGAGCACTTCCTGTCTGGGTATGTACATCATCGTCATCATCATCATCATCATCATCATCATCATCATCATCATCATCATCATCTTCATCATCTTGAGGCACATCATTTTTGTTCCTAAAATCCTGACATTGACCTTATGACCAATTACAGAACTGGTTCTAGTCTCAAAGCTGAGCTGATTCTTCATAAGAATCACGATTCATCACTCTTTCGATTCGTTTTCTCTAACAGCAGCTCTGACACTTCAAACAATGCCCTTTTTTATAATATGTTACTGTTTCTATAGCAACAAGTGAGAGAGGAACTGTACAACAGACTTTCCACATCATCAGATGTTTACAATATTTAAAAAAAAAAATATTGATGTGGTGATATTTTTTTGCAAGGAGACGGAGTAAGGAGTCTCCGGTGTCAGAGGTGTAACAGTCACAGTAACTGTAACAGGTAATGCTATATAACTTTTCCCACATCTTCAGAGGTCAATTTTACATAATTATAAACAGATAAAAAGTATTATGCATTGTTGCCTCATATAGAGTTTGCTGATTGGCCCGAGATAACGCTAGCTCCATATGATTATATTTCTAAAACGGCACAAAACTGAGTGTTTCATTCCAGATTTGATGAACAAACCCTTCCCTACACCTTCATAATCACATTTTAACGCCTGCTCCTGTCAAAATGTCATCGTCACAGAGTTAATCCCTTCGGTCAGACTCCGATCGCTCCTTCAGCACCCGCTGGTGAGAATTTACTGAGCTTTGGCTGCTGCACAATCCCACACTTACAAAAGAGGTGCGATCTGTTATCCCCACAGACGCCGCTGATGATGTCGGCAACAAGACTCGCCGGAGCCAAGGAGATGGGGTTTGGCTTCCGGACAGCACACTTTTCTTTCTCTCTCTCTCTCTCTCTCTCTCTCTCTCTCTCTCTCTCTCTTTCTCTCTTTCTCTTACCCTTTTTTTTAACACTCTCCACATTTTCCATTAAAACGACGCATCAGTCTTGGAACCGCAAACAACACAGGCAGCTTTGCTTGTCCAGGCTAGAGGGAATGGCAGGCCTTGGTTAGTGACTGGCTCAGAGTGTGACTGTTGCCACCGCTTTACATTTGGATCGACAGTTTCAGCTTATTTGGGTGTCACTCAGAACTTCCTGCCCTGTGTTTCACAGATGAACTCACACTCATTTCTTTCGCCATGGAAACAGCGCAGTGATGCTGAATCCGTCCAGGGGAAATGATTAACCGGATATCAGGGAGATTTACTCGTTCTGGGCGGTGTAACTGACTGACAGTTTGGTACTGAGCTGCTTCAGGAAGTTTGTATTTTAGCAAACAAGTGCTCCGAAATGACTTTAAAGCAAGCTACGGGTTTATTCACTGGCTTTATTTATTTTTTTATTTATTTTTTTACAAATACATATTACCAGTAACCGCAAACGTGGATGTATGAAAAACTGGCCACGCTTCAGTTCCATGAAGTCACATTTTAGTCTTTTTTTTTGCAGTAAAAACAGGAATTTTTGGGATTTACAGTAAACACCGAGCAGAATGAAAAAAGAAGTCCCTCTTTGTGAGATTTATAAATATTTTTTATTTTTTACATGACACTTTAAAATCTGAGAGAATACAAAGAATAATGACACGAAGTGGTCACGGTTCGATTCACAGGAAATTCCTAATGTTCAAAAATATTGGCTTTAAAAATACCTTTCGTACACGTAGATTAGCGACAAACAGACTTCAGGTAGCAATTGTGTAAGTGAGGAACGAACTAATTTTGACAGATTATTTTTTCATCCTTTCATCTTCAGAGTGCCGGTTAATCCGTTTCCTGATCAGGGTGAAAAAGAAATAAGTGAAAGCATTTAAAACATTTTTGTTAAGTGTTTATAAGTGCTTGAATGAGTCATAAGTTTTGCTAACCTAGCAACCAGCTGCTAAGGCTAGTGGTAAAACCGAGGCCTGGTAAACAGCCTGGTGTCTGTGTGGTGCGTCCACGTGAATCCCGACGCTCCGTGACCGCAGGCTCTCAGTGTCAGGCTCAGCATGTGATAACTGATATCCAGGTTTCCATTAGCCAGTCAGCTGACTCCCTGAAATAACAACATCTCTGGCATTTTCTTTCCCACCTCAGTCACACTTCACCCTTTTATAGCACTCAGTGACTAACTGGATGACATCACTTACGATGTCTGGTATCGTGAGATGTTTTCTCTCTCGCTGTCATTCGTACGAAGGATAAAATTTTATATTTAATAGTTCATGTTTAATGTCATTAACTGCACTGTTATGAGACTAGCTAGCTGATTAATTAAAATATTCAATTGAGTCCAGGATTTTCCTCTAGGTTTCAGATAGCTAAATAAATAAATAAATAAATAAATGACTCAAAATCCCAACATGTACTGGCTTTATACAGGCATATGAAAAAATGTAATAATGTGAAAAATCCTTGCTAGCTACATTCTAGCTACGTATTTAAATCTAGCTACACGTCAATCCTCCTGCAAAGGTTTCTGGTTCATGCTAATCTTATTTTAAATACTAATTTAAAAACGGATTATGGTCGGATCTTTGCAGCAAAACGCCGCTGAGGACACGACCCGAAAACCAAACAGTGAGTTCCCAATCCATCAGGTTGCCTTCACACTTCTTTTCACACATTTCTACACACGTATACACACAAAAAGTGTCACTAGCCAATGCCAGAGGTGCAGAGGTTAGTGACAAATCGAGCGTCCCTGTCCGTGATAAATGAAATCCACCATGAATGGAGAGGCTGGAAAGGAGAAAAAGGGGCTTAGTCATGGAAAGGCTTTGCTTAACAACCCTACCGTCCATGGCAACTGGGACTGGGACATATATCTAGCCACAATGACATTCCAAAGCTGGACAGATTTTATATAGCCCCAGCTTACGCAGGAGTAACCAAGGCAACGGCATCCCAGAGGTATGCTAACGGTGGCGCGCGAGACCCTCTTTAACATTTGCACTAGCATCGGCCACAATAAACATATCCCACCCTTCCCTAGCACCTGGCTGTGAGTTACGGCTGTATTGTGAGTCCCGTACACACACCTGCTGTCCCACGGAGAGACGTACAATCTCCTCGACTCTGATTGGTCAGAAGTGTTGATTCCTTTTTTTTTCTAGAACAGTAGGACAGGTTATTATTAAATTGCTCGCTATCATGCGTTTTTGCTCCTATAGCAACAGAAACTTAAGAGACTTAAACCTATTAGAGACATAAACCTATTTAAAATTCATGTCTAATCGTTGATGTTTTCTTTAAGAAGACCTTTATTTAACAGTTACGGAAGGAGTCTCTAGTGCCAGAGATTACACCTTTAAGTTAAAGCTTCAGTTCATGTTCACATCAAACATCAGCACAAAGGTAAAGTCTGATCTCTGGGACTTGGGTATGGTTGTTGGTATCAGATGGGCTGGTGTGAGCATTTCAGAAGCTGCTGATCTCCAGAGATTTTTACACACAACATCTTGTGGAAAAAAGGGCAACATGTCTCAATAGTACTGTACAGTGACTCAAATAATCATAAGCACAGACTCATTGGACCATTAAAGATTAGAATAAAAATAATCACGCAGTTTTTTTTCCAGTCTTCAGCAGAGGAACTTGATGTGGGCTCCTCATCCACCTGCATACTGTATGTAGATGTTCCAAATAAAGTTCTCAGGGACGTTCCGCAACATCAACTGTAACTGTAAATATGGACAAAACGTGTCATCGATGGTAAACTGTAAACTATATGTTTCTCATCACCTTGTCAGACAGTGCTGATACATGGTGTGTGTGTGTGTGTGTGTGTGTGTGGGTAGATACAGTCTTTTCTGTTACTGTGCATCACGGTGAAAGTGTTTGCACATCGCTTATCTTCATAGATCACACCAGGTTGCGTTTGCTCTCCGCTTGCTCTCCACCTCTCAAATATAGAGGAGCAATTCTTTCATGACCACACAAATATTGACCAGGTAAAGAGGTAAAGAGCAAGTGTGTGTGTGTGTGTGTGTGTGTGTGTGTGTGTATGTGTGTGCATGCTTGGGAAGGGAGAAGGAGGACAACTGGGGGGTCCTGTCTAGATTTAGATCGAAAGTATGGATATGTGACAAGACTGAAAGAAGAACAGAACAAATAGAACGAATAGAGATGCTTTGTGTTTCTAAATTCTAAAAATCTAAAGTAAAAAGTTTTACATGTCCAACAAAACATCTGTTTTCAGAATTCATTCATTCATTCATTCATCTTCTACCGCTTATCCGAACTACCTCGGGTCACGGGGAGCCTGTGCCTATCTCAGGCGTCATCGGGCATCAAGGCAGGATTCACCCTGGACGGAGTGCCAACCCATCGCAGGGCACACACACACTCATTCACTCACACAATCACACACTAGGGACAATTTTCCAGAGATGCCAATCAACCTACCATGCATGTCTTTGGACCGGGGGAGGAAACCGGAGTACCCGGAGGAAACCCCCGAGGCACGGGGAGAACATGCAAACTCCACACACACAAGGTGGAGGCGGGAATCGAACCCCGACCCTGGAGGGGTGAGGCGAACGTGCTAACCACTAAGCCACCGTGCCCCCCGTTTTCAGAATTCATATAACATAAAATGTTCAAATTAAAACTCTTCAAGAAATCTAGAAGGTTCTTTTGTGATGTGACAAAACCCCAGTAAACATATCCGACGAACCAGCGAGGAACGATTTACCACCGCTACTAATTATAATAAGATGACAAAAAACGAAATAATTCATGAAATAACAATATACTAAAATAATTTTAATTGAAGTGACGTTTATTTTTGAGGTCAGTAATGCAAAAAACAAAAATACTTTTTGTTGTAATTTGAATATCAAGTTAACCCTTGTATGTTGTTCGTGTCTGTGGGACCCGTATTCATAAACATCAATAGTTTTGAAAAACTTTGCTTCCTTGTAAATTTGTTGATTTCTTTCCACTCATAAATTGATTAAATTTGATTTTCTTTTTTTTTATTACATTTTATTAAAAAACAACAAAAAACGAGTTGCACTTTAATTAAAAAATGTGATGTAATAAAGGTAAAGGACAAATATTAACATATATGCTGTTTATATTGCTTGTAATTGGGATGAAGTAAACATCTGTAGAGTATTTTAACATCAAATTTTTGATTGTGTTGAATTAAAAACCCAAAAATGCAGCGGGTCAAACAGACCCACGGACAACGGCTGAGTAACAAAAATACGAACACGATACAAGGGTTAAATGAATAAATGTTTATAAATAAATTTATTTAATAAATGAAGCTTTGTAAAAAAATGTTTGTTTTATGCTACTATTTAATAATAAAATAAAATGAAATAAATAAAATTAAAATGTGGGGGTCACGGTGGCTTAGTGGTTAGCACGTTCGCCTCACAACTCCAGTGTTGGGGTTTCGATTCCCACCTCCACCTTGTGTGTGTGGAGTTTGCATGTTCTCCCCGTGCCTCGGGGGTTTCCTCCGGGTACTCCGGCTTCCTCCCCCGGTCCAAAGACATGCATGGTAGGTTGATTGGCATCTCTGGAAAAATTGTCCCTAGTGTGTGATTGCGTGAGTGAATGAGAGTGTGTGTGTGTGCCCTGTGATGGGTTGGCACTCTGTCCAGGGTGTATCCTGCCTTGATGCCCGATGACGCCTGAGATAGGCACAGGCTCCCCGTGACCCGAGGTAGTTCGGATAAGCGGGAGAAGATGAATGAATGAAAATTAAAATGTGTTTAAATTGTTTAAAATTAATACGTTCCTGTAGTTCAGTCATTGTTAAATCTATATTGGTTGATTTTACATTTACAACAGAAACAGGAATTTACACCATTAAAAAAAAAAAAGTCTATACCTCAATTAAAAGAAATATTTTTACATACCAACTCGGTATGTAAAAATAAATAAAAAAAGATTTCATTTTATATATAAACTTGTAAATAGTGTGCTACTTCCAATGCCTGTTTATTTCCTACAGAAGGATTGAACAGTTATTAACATGCTATAACATACCGATATAGTCATACCTGGAAACAGGTATTTTATCGATTACATATCTATATATCCTGGAATATTCGATTCTTCTGTTTTGTTCTTTATTATTTTGAATGTCCTTACTTTTCTGACACTATGCTTTGTGCTCATGATGAAGATAAGTGACACGATGATGACGATGATAAGTCTTCTGCGCACAGGTCTCCACAGCGCCCTTGATCCGACCCAGACCGTTGACTGTGCGCTCTAGTTCACTTCCACCCAAATCGATAAAGGGAAATGTCCCAGTGGAAGATAACAGACAGATGCGCTGTTGTTCTCTCGTCTGGTGAAATCAGACGTGTTTGTTCGTCCCGGCAAACATTTGCACATCGCACAAAAACACGCAAGCGCTCTGAAACCTCTACATTCTCCATTCTCTGCTCTGATTGGACAGAAGGTGTTTATAGTCATTTTTATTAGCGTTCTAATGTGTTTCTGTAGTAACGGCAGGCGTACAGGGAAGTCGAACATGCCGCTAATAATAATAGGATTAAATATAGGTGTAAGAGTTTTTTGTTTTTTTTTTGTGAGCACATGTTTAGGGAAGGAGTCTCCAGTGTCAGAGCTTTGTGTTGTTTTGTTTTTTCAAGTTAACATTCAGTCATTGTTTGTTTTATAGTCTTATTAACTATAAAAAAAAAAAAGAGAAGGAATGTTAATTGCTGTTATAACATAAGTCAATCACTTCAGGAGTTTTTTTGTGTGTTGCTGCCAAAAACGTTTGATTTTGCAGCTTTTTTCAAAACTTTGCGATGCAACTCGTAACTTACAGCGTTTTTTTTTTTTTTGTGCTTTTTGTTTTTTCTACTCGAGTTGTTGAAATTGCGAGGATCACAGGATTCTTCTTTTAAACTTCTAGCAGTGAAAAAACATCTGTAGAGGCTTTTCTCTGGGAGCTGTACTCAAGTCCCACATACTGTACACGAATGGAAGCGTGCTAACATCACGTAAACAATTAAAGAGAAGTTGCCGACCCAAACAAGCACTTTGAGGTGAACGACGTCTTAAATTAATACACAAAATAACATTCTGTATCTCCATCGTTCAGTATTTGAAGGCTTCAGAACAGAGGATCTGAACTCAGATGATGAGATAGTTTATGAGTTCCTCAGGATTTCCTGGTTACATACCACACATAAAATAACCTGTATTTAACCTTAGAAAGGACATCATTTTTTTTTAATCTCACTCTCCGGTGTTTATGGTATGGTATTCACTCTCTCTAGTGTTTATAATAATTTATAATAATTTATAATAATTTAGTTTATAATAATTTATATTTACACTCTCTGGTGTCTCCCAAATGAGGACGAGTTTCCCTTTTGTGTCTGGTTCCTCACTAGGTTTCTTCCTCATACGACCTAAAGGAGGTTTATTCACAACGGTCGCCTCAGGCTCGATCATTAGAGATAAATAAGATTAAATGCAAATAAATTGACATAATAATTTTATGTGTCAATAAAGCTGCTTTGAGACAATGTCCATTGTTAAAAGCGCTACACGAATGAAACGTAATTGAATTGAAGTGAATTGAAAATGGAACGCTCCTGCTGAAAAACAACATGGTTACAGATTCACTTGATGCTGTTAACATCTGTTTTTATTCCTAGCGTTCGGAACGTGTTTTCATTTCAGATGAATCAGAATCGCAGTCTCAGTTGCAGTTGACAGCAAGAAAGGAAGATAAACAGAGAGAAAGTAAAGTGCAAGTAAGCACAGTAAATATCTGAAGACTGCTCTTTGGTGATGGAGAGTGGTTTTACGTAGTAAAGCGATACGTCTCTGTGAGAGCTGGAGTAACTTTGCCAGTCTGAGTCTAATCCTGCGCTGGCCCAGTACCCTGCTGTGAGAGAGGGAGTTACTGAGTAACTCAGCTCATTGGCCATCATCGGCATTCTCTCTCCGACTGCTGACCTCGGTGTGCCCCGGCGCTCGCCTTTCTCACTCTCGCTGTCTCACACACTCTCTCTCTCACACACACAACACAAAATGGTTCTGTTTCCAGTTTTCATACTGTACCACTGGAGCTGCATGGTACCGTTATTAATGATTGTGTGGTGTTAAAGTCATTGTCGCTTGATGTAATTTGGCTAAGCATCATCAGTTTGGAGTGTCAGAGGAACACCGCGACAATATTGTAAGGATCATTTAGTGCTGTGCTAGGCTGAAAAGTGTGTGTGTGTTGGGTGAAGGTGACGGGGTTGAGGGGTTAGTCCCTCCCAAATGAACAGCTGAGTTATCTTATTTAGTCTGTATAAAAGCTGCCCAACTGTCATAACAAAGGGGGCTGGACAGCAGGCCTCTAGAGCAGACAATAGGGAGTCAATGGCTCCAAAGAGCGTCCTGAATGTGCTGATTCACTGAAAGGAGACGCCGCATGAATGTCTGAATGGGACGGAGGGATGCCCATAACAAAGCTCAGATCCGAACTTAATTGGGGGGCATCAATCAGAGGGTTCACGGCGCTCACGCTCTCAGCGGTCACTTGGTGGGAAACAGGGTTGAAAAGCACCAACTAAAGGACTTTGGACTTCAAGTAGACAATGACAAATTGAAAAATATATAGATGTATATTAGCATGAAAACCTGGAAGATGTGTTGTTTTTAATACAGAACATTATGGGTTCTTTAGAATGATAAGGTTTGTTCATGGCTGGAGAACCGTAATAGTATTGTAACATCAAGTACGAGACAAATCTCAGATTAAAGTATTGGTTTCAGCAAGAAAGTGCACTAATCTTTAAAAAAAATACAATGAGTCAATGAAAGGAAAATGATGGAACCCTCCTCGTTTTTAGCCTTATTTGATAGAGTGTTAGAAAAGCAACCTCTATGACTGTAAAAAAAAAAAAGAAATACATTTTCCTCATTTACGCGAAGGGTTCTTTGTTCTTTTGTTCCTGCAGGAAAACCCTTAAAAGTTCTATGTAGAACCATACTACAAAGGGTTTTGCTTTCAGAGAAGGCTCAAAAAAGAACCTTAGTAGTCCCTTGGAAAGCTGGAACTTTCTGTCATTTAAGGAACCTTAAGAACACTCAAGAACCCTTATGAGTATTTGAGCCCTCACTCAAGGATTCTTCAGTTCATTTATCCATACAGTAACTAAATAATTCTGTATAGACCCCTATACCAAAGGGTTTTATATTGAGGAAAGGTTCTAAAAGGAACTCTTTGGAAAGTCGGAACAGTTGAATCGATCAAAGAACCCTTTGTCAGGAAGGCATCAGTTAGAACCCTTTGTCATGAAGGCATCAGTTAGAACACTTTGTCAGAAAGGCATCAGTTAGAACCCTTTGTCAGAAAGGCATCAGTTAGAACACTTTGTCAGAAAGGCATCAGTTAGAACCCTTTGTCAGAAAGGCATCAGTTAGAACACTTTGTCAGGAAGGCATCAGTTAGAACCCTTTGTCAGGAAGGCATCAGTTAGACCCCTTTGTCAGGAAGGCATCAGTTAGAACCCTTTGTCAGGAAGGCATCAGTTAGAACCCTTTGTCAGGAAGGCATCAGTTAGAACACTTTGTCGGGAAGGCATCAGTTAGAACCCTTTGTCATGAAGGCATCAGTTAGAACACTTTACAGGAAGGCATCAGTTAGAACCCTTTGTCAGGAAGGCATCAGTTAGAACCCTTTGTCAGGAAGGCATCAGTTAGAACCCTTTCTCAGGAAGGCATCAGTTAGAACACTTTGTCAGGAAGGCATCAGTTAGAACACTTTGTCAGAAAGGCATCAGTTAGAACCCTTTGTCAGGAAGGCATCAGTTAGAACCCTTTGTCAGGAAGGCACCAGTTAGAACCCTTTGTCAGGAAGGCATCAGTTAGAACCCATTGTCAGGAAGGCATCAGTTAGAACCCTTTGTCAGGAAGGTATCAGTTAGAACCCTTTCTCAGGAAGGCATCAGTTAGTCTTTATCCTAGATCCCTTATTCTTCATGTAGACTTTTGTAGGCAGCACACAGTTAAGGGTTCTTCAGATTGTTTCTCTATAAAATAACTTCAAAATTTGCAGAAGGATTTCTTCTACTAGGAAGCAGCTAGTTAAGCTTCGGTGCAAGGGTTCTTAAGTGCAGAACCCTTGCCTGGGGTTAGGTTGTATTTCTCAGGGGACCTTTAATGATTCTCTGGCAAAACAGTGCGTCTTTATCAGATGTGATTGTTTAACACCAAGATTGTTTCATATCCATCTGCAAAAGAGAAAGACATAATTAAAATTGTAGTTTTCCGGAAATCTGGGGATATATACCAGGAATCCAAGAATCCAAGAAAGGAATTCTTGTCCTTATTTAAGTTGAAGTTAATCCAGATCCCGGTGTCCTGCTGTGTTTTGTGATGAGTGCAGGTTTATTACGGCCAGCGGACGGCTTACAAGATTTCTAACCTGCGCTTTCTTACCGCACGTTTGTCAGATGAATGGAGTGACTTGCCTGACTTAGACAGGCCTAACGGGATTTGGTGTGAGGCATGACCCTGGGCTTTGTTGTATTGTCTGGCCATCTTTCACATCACAGTGAATTTAGACTTACTTAACTCCACAGCAAATCTGCCTTTGTTTTATATTCAAATGTCTGCAGACTCTGCGAGGAACTTTCCCACACGAGGACCTGATCCAAACATAATGATGCTGTTTTATTCGCTGGCAATAAATGCAACAAGTGAGGAATAAAACACTCGGGGACATGGGGTTAAAGGAAAATAATCAACGTGGAGGTGATTCTTACGTAGATTATTTTCAGAAGAGCTTCAGAAGGTTATTTATACCTTTGAGAAGCATCTGTCAGGAAGTCAGTTATACTTTACTCTAGCACACACTCAAGGCTTCTGCTTCTTCGTATAGTGAAGAGCTAAAAAAAAAAAATCGAATGTTGAATGTTCCAGAAGGTTTTCTTTTGAGAAAAAGCAGCAAGTGGAACTCAGGAAGAAGTCATATAAAGTCGACTCTAGAACCCTTATAGGTTATTCATACGGATTAAAAATAAGATTATATGCAGCACACATTCAAGGGTTCTTCAAATTGTTCCTCTCTGGAAGAACATACAAGAACACACACATTTTCTTGTAAGAAATGGTTCCACTTGGAACTTCTTTGGAAAGCTAAAACTGTTCCATCATTCAACCCTTGGGAGGAGTAAGTCTGGAAGAATTCAGGTAAACTTTACTCTAGAACGTTTATCGGTTCTTGAGCATAATACACTCTTCGGGGGGTTCTTCGGACTTAAAAATTCCCAGATGGGACAATGGGAATCATTGCTAAAATCTGCAACCATAGCAACACAAACGATCGAGTGTAATATCGGCAAAACAACTGGACAGCTTGCCTCACAAATTGATAATTGATAGCACGTACTACAGCAGACGTTTAAGATGTACAAGACATTTTAACTTCCTAAGATGTCATTTCTTTTTTATAAATAAGTTTTAAAAATCTGATAAAAAAAATGGTTTTGCATATTTGTTTTGGTCAAGTGGGCTTTATTCAGCCATGTTAAATAAAGCTTTTAGTTTTTCAAACATTTTCTGTATCTTTTCTAGAAAAAAGAAACACAAATAATATATGGTCAATTCTATAAGATTATCAGTCACTGTAATGGTCCAGGAGGTCCATGAGGTTCATGAGGTCTATCACTTACCTGAGCTACACCCTCCCACCCAACAGGACATGGTCCCCCACCGCTGCCCCAGGACTTAGTGATATATAGTGATAAATCTGTAACTCAGTGATTGATATTCCTTTAGAATTGACCATATATTCTGTGTGTTTCTTTTTTCTAGAAAAGATTCAGAAAATGTTTGAAAAAATGTGAAAGCTGAAACTGAAAGCTTAATTTAGCATGAATTAATAAAAGCCTTTGGATCAAAACAGATATGCAAAAACTTTTTTAAAATCACATTTTGTAAACATATATATATATATATATATATATATATATATATATATATATATATATATATATATATATATATATATCAAATAAACCTTACTGTAAAAAATGACATCTGCTGTAGTACATGTAAATTTTCAGGTGTGGTTTATTCAAAATAAAAAATGTTGTGCTGTGATAGGAAAATAATTAAGATTAAAATCTGGTGGTTCGAAACCCTCCACCCCCACACTACACCCCCACTACCCTGCTAACTACCCCATCACAAACCCCTCACTACTCCCTTACTACACCCCCACTACTCTTCCCACTACCCCATCACTTACCCCTCACTAATCCCTCACTAACTCCTAACTACCCTCCTCACTACACCCCCACTACCCTGCTCACTACCACATCACAAACCCTTCACTTCTCCCTTACTACACCCCCACTACTCTTCCCACTACCCCATCACTTACCCCTCACTAATCCCTCACTAACTCCTAACTACCCTCCTCACTACACCCCCACTACCCTGCTCACTAAGCCATCACTAACCCCACCACCACTCTTACTACACCCCCACTACTCTTCCCACTAGCCCATCACTTACCCCTCACTAATCCCTCACTAACTCCTAACTACCCTCCTCACTACACCCCCACTACCCTGCTCACTACCCCATCACTAACCCCACCACCACTCTTACTACACCCCCACTACTCTTCCCACTAGCCCATCACTTACCCCTCACTAATCCCTCACTAACTCCTAACTACCCTCCTCACTACACCCCCACTACCCTTCTCACTACCCCATCACTAACCCCACCACCACTCTTACTACACCCCCACTACTCTTCCCACTACCCCATCACTTACCCCTTACTAACTCCTAACTACCCTTCACACTACACCCCCACTACTCTGCAAACTACCCTAATCACTAAACCCTCTCTAACCCCCCACGACCCTCCTTACTAACAGTTCACAACTCCATCACTACCCACCTCACTACCCCTACTAACCCCTCACTACACCCTCACTACCCCATCACTACCCTCATCACTGCTCCCTTACTGCCCCTTCACACTCATCACTCCTCCATCCTCAGTCACATTCATCAGATTCCTCGAGATCAGATCCAGCTCCTGAGCGCACCGCGTCATTCCTGACCTGTCTTGAAGAGACAGAATCACGACAGCAGCCATTCAATTTTATTGGTGTGACTCAAGAGAAGCTGTTATTTATGATACAATTAATAAAATTCTCATATCGCTGGATCGGCTCGTCTAAGGAGACAGAAATGAGTCAAATGCTCAAATCCTAACTGTGGGTGTAGAAGAAGAAGAATAAAAAATTTTAAAAATGAGGAAAATGTGTTGCTAAACAATCACCACATTAACCATGAAGGGGAAAAAAAAAACATCCAAAACAAAACAGCCGGATTCCATTTTCATGATTCGTTTTATTTGATTTTTTTCCCCCTTTGTTCCAAAACAGCACCACTTTCTGTAACTGGAACTTAATGAAATCAATTTACACCCTGCTCTCTCTCTCTCTCTCTCTCTCTCTCTCTCTCTCTCTCTCTCTCTCTCTCTCTCTCTCTCTCTCTCTCTCTCTCTCTCTCTCTCTCTCTCTCTCTCTCTCTCTCTCTCTCTCTCTCTCTCTCTCTCTCTCTGTCTCTCTCTCTCTCTCTCTCTCTCTCTCTCTCTCTGTCTCTCTCTCTCTCTCTCTCTCTGTCTCTCTCTCTCTCTCTCTCTCTCTCTCTCTCTCTCTCTGTCTCTCTCTCTCTCTCTCTCTCTGTCTTTCTCTCTGTCTCTCTCTCTCTCTCTCTCTCTGTCTCTCTCTCTGTCTCTCTTTCTCTCTCTCTCTGTCTCTCTTTCTCTCTCTCTCTCTGTCTCTCTCTCTCTCTCTCTCTCTCTCTCTCTCTCTCTCTCTCTCTCTCTCTCTCTCTCTCTCTCTCTCTCTCTCTCTCTCTCTCTCTCTCTCTCTCTCTCTCTCTCTCTCTCTCTCTCTGGGAATTTGATGAGTGGCACTTCCACTAGAGAATGAAAGGAATGACTTGCCACTTTTACAGCCTTGTGGTTAGACCTCAGAGCCAAACTTCCCTCCGTACCAAATTCTCTATTGTTTATAACCCAACACATGTCACATTACACATACACACACACACACGAACACACACTCACACACACTCACACACACACTGTAAACTGCAGCTCTTAGAGTTCAGAAGTCTAATTATTGAGGTATGAACTGAATGTTTTCAGCTATTTTATCCACTCTGAAGTATATGTAAGTGGAAATCGTGTTGTTTTCGTCTCTGCTGCAGTACATCGATAACTGAAACGAAAGCTGCGAAAGCATCAAGAGGATCAGACCAGATCGTACCGGATCCGATGACACGTAGGCATCTACAGGAATTGTCGCCTGTTTTATATATATAGGTCTTCAGCGGTTTCTTCCACAAACAAACAAATTACGTTTTACGACGAGGCAATAATTCCTCTCTTATGTGCTTCAATTCCATTACAGCTCTCAACACAGAGCTCTACGGTGGCCTGGAAGTACACAAAAGGTTTTAAAAAAATGTGCAAAATCAGATAAATCAGATAACAGGACAGCGACTCAGATAACACAATAACGTGAAACAAAAACAGCAACAAAACATGTCAAACTTATAAAACGGTACAATGTGTTTTACGCCACAGATAAAATAACACATGCAAATATTCTGAACTTATTTCAAATATTTAACTAAAAATAACATTAAAGAAAAAAAAAACACTGATTCAGGACAAATGAATTTCTGGGTTCGAGGACTCGTTTCCGCAGAGCTCCGTAGTTCACGCTGAATTTGCACTTGCTTTTTTTTTTTATTTTTTTTTAGATTCGCTGTTGCATTTTTCTGGTCTGTTAATGTGTTCTGCATTTCTGTAAAAATCCCTGCATCGCTCTACTCGGGCCTTAATACGGCACACACCAGAAATTGATTGCAATCTCTTCCCCATTAGATCATAGCTCTGGAATCCCCAGTGGAATCAGACTTGTGTGTGCACACACCACGTCTCGCTCCTCTATTAAAACACGACTGTGGCATTGGAGGTTCAAAGCAATGCCATGTCTTTCCTTTAACCCCCCCTCCCCCTTCTTCCCCATTCTTATCCCACTCGACGATGAGGTTAGAAATACTCTCGAACCCAAACCCACTGCATGCCCCAAAAATAGTCAGGCACGGAGGTGGGAGACCGGTGATCAGGGGAAAGATTAAGATACCATCGGTGTGAGGTGCCAGTGGGGATCAGAGTGGAATCCGTGCCAAGAGCTCAGCCTCAGAGGTGCCACTCGCAGAGACCCGGGCGTGACGGACACGGCCGCTACACGTGGATGGCTGGGAATGACAAAGAACAGCACTAGGTTTTAAAATTAGAACTATTTTTAGGAAGCGGCGTGATCAGGGGAAGAGCGTTAGTCTCGGATGAAAACCTTTCTTGATCACAACGAATATATTACAAACACAGAGCTGTTGAATACTCACTCCTGATTGGTTTACTCTAAACAGATTCTTTTCGTTTCTATAGTAACGGCGTACAAATGAACGGATTTGACCACTTTTTTTAACAAATAAACGGATTTGTAGACGGAAAGAGTCGACAGCGTTAAAGCTGCAAGCAGTAAGTTTCCAAACAAGTGCATTTTTTTTTTTTTTTAGTAATTCAAGGTGAGGGAATGAAAACAGAAACTAAAATGTTTCCTGGACATTCCACAACATTACATATATAACTACAAATGAAAGCAAAGTGCAATGTGTTGTTGCGTAGTTAACTAAAACACCATCGTTTTTAGCTAGCTGACGCTATAGTAATAGAATCAGCTTTGGTTCTAGGTGCTGAGTCGGTTCCTGAGTCGGTTCCTGAGTCGGTTCCTGAGCACCACACTGTGGTGTACGTCCTGATCTTGATTGCAGTCTACAGGAACAACAAAAAAGCAGAAAATAATTAGATAACAATCCGATCAAATAACCTTGTTTTGGATCTGGTGCGTGTCCCCAGGACATGACGGTACGCTACAGCTTTTAGCAGGACCACCCAGCGGAGCAGCAACGAAACGTCTTCCCTCTGATCTGAATGTGTTTATTTCACCACTTCAATCACACCACACGAGACGTCTGTTCCGGGTGACACCACCTAGGTCCAATTATCAATCCGTGCGGCGGCTGTATGAAAGGAAATGGAACAAATAAACAAGATGTCAGAAAAAAAACAAAAACAACAACAACAACAACAACAACAAAAGAAGGCTGTCTTGAACACCAGCGGAATCCAGGCCTCGTCATGCTCCAGTGGGGGTCCTGTCTCTAATCCGGAGGGCTTTTGAGCGGCACGGACACTGGTTTTGTTGTTCTTCATCAGGGACAGCTAGGCGCTAAGCAGTCGCAAGAGCTACTGGCGACAGGTCCGGCCCGGCGAGATGACTCTCTAATCCTAATCATGCTGGAGAATGTTGTCTGGGTCACATGACCTTTCGCTAGCTGTAATAGGGAGGATCATGATTGGGATTTATGTTGAGAGAAAGGTGCCAAGCCCAGGGTCCCGGATGTCTGTCTGCACGGCCGGCCATGACTCACTGCGACAGTAATAGGCAGGAAGACACGTGGTGAAGGCTGCACAGGGATGTACACACACACACACACACACACACACACACACACACACACACACACAGCAAAAACAAGTGCTTTTTTGTTAATCAAATGTAGCAGTTCTCAGACAGTTAACACGAGGACTCTCATTAAGAAGTGGCTCCTGAATTAAAGAGTGTTAGAGAGGCTCTTTTTTCGACCATTTCATTTCTCTCTCTCTCTCTCTCTCTCTCTCTCTCTCTCTCTCTCTCTCTCTCTCTCTCTTTTTTGTACTTTGTTTCAAGTGAAAGCCTATTCAGGGCGTCTTAATCCTGTTAACAAGATCCCTGACTGTGGGTATCTGGGAAGTTGGATCAATATCAACTTCTCCCTTTTCACTCTTTTCCTCAGGCGACTGATAGGCCTGCTTAAGAGGCTCTGGCAAAGAACGACAAATCTCTCCTTCCAGTTTTCACTCCTGCATGGATACACTTTGTCGTTTAAAAGCATGATATTTATTGATTAGTTTTGATTTGTTACGTTCCACAGTAACATGTCCACAACATAAACGCTATAAATCCGCTGAGGACTCAGATTTATTTTCATAAAAAAGTAAAAGTCTGTTCTTTCTGGTTTCTTTGAATAGTCTGTCAGTTTTTCTCTATAATGACTGGTTTACTTTATTAATCTAAGTGTTATATTAATGCACTCAATAATAAATGCACAGGAACATAAATAGCAAAAGACAAAGTTCTAGAGGGTTCTTTAAATAGTTTGTAACACTATATAATAACTAACTTTAAGGGTTTACTGAAGTGAAACAAAAACTGACGGCTCTTTACCTTCTTCTTGCTGCTGTTGTTGTTCTTCTTCTTTTTCTTTTTGCTGTTGTTATTGTTCTTCCTCTTCTTCTTCTTCTTCTTCTTCTTCTTCTTCTTGGTGTTGTTGATCTTCTTCTTGTTGTTCATCTTCTTCTTGCTGTTGTTGTTGTTCTGCTTGTTCTTCCTCATCCTCCTCTTCCTCCTCTTCCTCTTCTTCTTCTTCTTCTTCTTCTTCTTCTTCTTCTTCTTGGTGTTGTTGATCTTCTTGTTGTTCATCTTATTCTTGCTGTTGTTCTTCTTCTTCTTCTTTTTGCTGTTGTTGTTCTGCTTGTTCTTCCTCCTCCCCTTCCTCTTCTTCCTCTTCTTCTTCTTCTTGGTGTTGTTGATCTTCTTCTTGTTGTTCATCTTCTTCTTGCTGTTGTTGTTGTTGTTCTGCTTGTTCTTCCTCATCCTCCCCTTCCTCTTCTTCCTCTTCTTCTTCTTCTTCTTCTTCTTCTTCTTCTTCTTCTTCTTCTTCTTCTTGGTGTTGTTGATCTTCTTGTTGTTCATCTTCTTCTTGCTGTTGTTGTTCTTCTTCTTCTTTTTGCTGTTGTTGTTCTGCTTGTTCTTCCTCCTCCCCTTCCTCTTCTTCCTCTTCTTCTTCTTCTTCTTGGTGTTGTTGATCTTCTTCTTGTTGTTCATCTTCTTCTTGCTGTTGTTCCTGTTCTTCTTCTTTTTGCTGTTGCTGTTCTGCTTGTTCTTCCTCCTCCTCCACTTCTTCTTCTTCTTCTTCTTCTTCTTCTTCTTCTTCTTCTTCTTCTTCTTCTTCTTCTTCTTCTTGGTGTTGTTATTCTTCTTGTTCTTCTTCTTCTTGCTGTTGTTGTTGTTTCTCAACTTATTAGTTTTTGTTATTCTTTTTGCTGTTGTTGTTTTTCTTCTTCTTCTTGGTCTTCTTCTTCTTCTTCTTCTTCTTCTTCTTCTTCTTCTTCCATAATAAATTGTCCATCTGCAGGAATTCTTAAAAGTTCCACATGAAACCCTACGTTTGCATGATAATAAGTAAGGCTCTTAATTATATAAAGGTTCTTAAAGGGTTCTTTGTCATGGTGTGTGTTTTTTTTGAAGAATCTTTAATCACCATGGAACATTTCCATTGCACAAAAGGTTCTTTGTAGTTGAAAAAAAGTTTACTGAAATGTTCTTTGAGGAACCAAAAAAAGTTCTTCAATCGCTGCTGTTATTTTCTTGCAGCTGACGTGAAATATTCTGAAGGAAGATTTGGTTTGTGTATAAAATTCAGCAGTGTTTATCTGCATCATATCAGCTGATCTGAAGGTGAAACAGTGTGAGCTCTTTACAAAGGATCACATGACCTCTACTGTCTTCACTCCCATTGTGGCCACGCCCACAGCTAGTCTTCAACGTCCTTTAGCTGTCATGTCACCTGAAGTGCTCATTGAAAACAAAGCGTCTTCGGTTGCTGTGAGTCGACGTATGTTAATGTTATTCAAGTCCCTGTTACTATAGAAACCGTAACCATGGCACGAGCAGTAATCGTTTATCTATATCTTTATCTATTAAAATTAATGTTGCAGAACTTTGTTTTAAGATTGCGGCAACGAGTCATCTCGTACTTCATAAACCGACCCACTCACTGGCAACGATGTCCTAATCGAGACGTTCAGTCTATTGCTTATCGCCATGGTAACCGGATCCTTGATTATTCGTCGTCTCGACTGGTCTTGCCGGATCACACGAGGCCCCTTCATTTAGCGTCGAATTTCTGGTGACTAATGTAGCAGTAAATGATGCTACGTCTAAGTAAAAAGTAGACGCGCCAAGCCGAGCGGAACTCAATTACCTCTGACAATCCGTAGCGAGCTTCCAGAATGCTCCGAGCGAGATTCCCGCGTAACACGGACGGTATATCGTTTAGCAGACGAAGACAATAAGACAATGCGAACCAGACCAGTCACTTGTTGTGGTTTGATGCTTCAGCCGCTTTCCCATATGATTCAGTCATGCGTTACTGGCAATGACGCTGCTAGCAGGCAATGACTTTTTTTTTTTTTTCACGATCAGATTCCCGGTGCATAAATGAGACACGCATTAAAAGGAAAAATAATTGCACTGGTCTACAGGATGATGCATTTGGTCTCAGATTCTCTTGGGATTCGTGCTTTTTAATGCATCTGGAAGACATTTTCATTGTTTTCCAGCACAGCCAGTTTGCCTAAGAGCTCTGTGAATCTTCATCTTTAGATCTTCTTAAACACTTACGCACTAAATAAACACAGCTAATTTAAAAAAAAAAAAAAAAAAAAGCTAGCTCTCATGTTTACTCCTAACGATATCTAAGAAAATTTTAGCTTTACGGGTTTACTAGACTGGGGACTGTTTCTGCTAGCCTGAGGATGTGATTTTTTATTTTTTTTTTTCCGACAGAGACTTTATAGCACTTCTGGACTTGCTGTAATGCTGTAAATGTTCAGGATGTAGAGAGGTAGAGATTGTGTCTTGATACAAAAATCCTTCATTTCTCTACATACACTTTTTTTCACTAAAATTTTGCGATTCTTTTATTGAGTGTCAAACATTCTTGCCATTACGGTCAAATATGTACAAATATGTGTCTAATTTTTTTATTTCATTCTGTGAGTGCTGTAACGATGCTCATTTGTAAGGTACCAAATCGAGGACAAAAGAGTCATCAGACACCTAAAGTTACACTAGTCGCGATGGAGCGCATGCTAATGGACAGAAAACTGTCCTCTGAGAATGTTTGCGTTCACACCAACCCTTTCTCTCTCACAGCGTGACAAGTAACCATCTTAAATTGCACACCAGTCTTTATTCCTGGCTTTGTTAATCTTGTAATCTAGCGCTCTTTCCTCCTCCTGTTTTTTCCCCCTGAGCTTCTGCAGCGCTCCTTAAAAATTGCTCTTGACATGTCCACTAAAGCTTTGGCTATGCTAATTGTCCTGCTTATTTTTATCTGTCCTTTTCCTCCCGTTTTATTTTCAGCAGTGAACAGAAGAGCAGTTTTTAAAAAATTTTCACTCCGCCGTCGTCCTGCTGAAGCCAACTCGAACCGCGTCCAAGAAACCTGGCGCAACGTGTGGGCTAATTTTCACATCTGCTCGAGTGTGAGCCTTAAACTAACAATCACTTAAGATAACAAGACTATATAACTTACAGCAGCAATGAATTTAACTAGCAAAGCCCTTAAACCCTTAATATATTGGCGCGCTACAAGTTTTCCTCTCTGTGAGACCCATAGAGTGAGTCAGATAACGTGGCATGTGTTCAATATCTTCTCTATAGGGAGGAGGTTAAGGGATGCTCCAGAATCCCCTTTGTGAAGATTTACACGCGTCCTTGCAGCCTGTTTCTGTGAGAAATAAGATAACAAGAGGAGGTCAATAAAATAAAGGCAACTAATCGGCGGGGTGTGACGGCATGTCATGATGCCACAGCAATTACACGTTTAATGTTGTGAAATGTTCACGAAAGCTTCAAGGACTCCACTTAGCACTTATGTTATAGCAGCTGAGGATTATTAAGACAAGTTTGTCATGTTTCAAATAAACTGCAGACATCCTACACTCACTTGTACTGAACTCATAACAGCCACGATAGGTTACGGTTTCTATAGTAACAGCTCGTTCACAGGAATAACATACAGTAGTATAAGTTCATACATACATACAGTGTTACGTAGCGACAAAGTGACTCAAAATGGATTCGTTTTCAAGGTGAGATTCCCGCAACATGAGGGACAGAGAGCATTGGAGACTAGATGTGGGCTTGTCCACATCACCGAAGTGTCAATCTTAACAAATTCAATGCGACTCGTTTGCAGCGACTCCCAATGGGACCGCTGAATTTTATACACAAGCTCCAAATCTCACTCCAAAACATTGTATTTTAGACGCAAAAAGAAACCACTAATGAATGCTGTTACTATGGCAACCAGCAGTGGGAACCTGAACTCGTAACTTCATAGCAGGGAGACTGAAGACTTGCAGAAATAAAACCGGTGGAATCAGTGAAGAGAGAGACAAAAAAAAACTGAGTTTGCTGATATACACTGAGGAATTTTATATTCAAATGACAAATCTTCCTCAGGACATTTCGCTTCAGTGGCAAGTTTAATGCTAGGAGGTTGGAAAGCACACCAGTGTCCAGTGACACGTGTAAATGAAGCTAGACTGAGACTGGAGACTCCTTTTAAACAAACCTAAACAAACATTTGTTTTATCATATCAACAATGTCACACTATCATATTATTATAATTACAACGAAGTACAACAAAGAGTGTGTCCTTCATTCATTCATTTTCTACCGCTTATCCAAACTACCTCGGGTCACGGGGAGCCTGTGCCTATCTCAGGCGTCATCGGGCATCAAGGCAGGATACACCCTGGACGGAGTGCCAACCCATCGCAGGGCACACACACACACTCTCATTCACTCACACAATCACACACTACGGACAATTTTCCAGAGATGCCAATCAACCTACCATGCATGTCTTTGGACCGGGGGAGGAAACCGGAGTACCCGGAGGAAACCCCCGAGGCACGGGGAGAACATGCAAACTCCACACACACAAGGCGGAGACGGGAATCGAACCCCCAACCCTGGAGGTGTGAGGCGAACGTACTAACCACTAAGCCAGCGTGCCCCCTTGTTCGATAAATATATGTAGAGGCAGAGCAGAGGCCCTTATCCAGAGTGACTTACCAGATTTTATCTCAATTTATACAACTGAGGTTTAAGGGCAGTTTCAGCTTGGTGGACGTGAGATTAAAACTCACAACCTTCTGATCAATAGTAAAAAGCCTTAACCTCAAATTTACCAAATCCCAAATATAGAAAATTTAGAGGTTTGTTTTTGAGACACGCTCAAATGCCATATTTGTAAATGTGTTCATTTATATAGATATATACACACACAGGATGTACACACAGGATGAAGGTGTGAAATGTTGTGAGATGGTTATCGGTCCCTTGTATGGACTCATCCCTCTTTCTCTTCCTTCTCGTTCAGTGACAGGTGACAGCACCCCCGGGCCCCGTCTCCTTCTCTCTCTTTCTCCCAGGTCCAAAGGGTCAGCCATGTTTTGACTACCGAGTGTCCATCCTACTGCCCCATCCTCTGACATTGCTCAAAGCAAAACAGCCCTCTGTCTGTCCTCTGCGCTTATCTCCTACTAAAGTGTGTTCATCCTTCTGTCTCACTAACCAACGAAACACACACACACACACACGATCAGACAATGCCGCAGGCTTCACGCCGTCCTCCAATTGTTACAGTTGTTAAAAAGCTGAATTCTTCTAGGTAGCCTTTCTGGAAGTGTTTCTGGAAAGTGCACTTGTGGTAAACATTCTTCCGAGTCATTTTAAGAGTTTTTCCCTACGCAGCACCCACACTATTATCACAGGCCCAAGCAGCAAGTGATGAACTGTGGGAAATGTGGTTTAACACACACACACACACACACACACACACAAAGAAATAACAATGAAGAAAAAAATGTTGTTGTTGTTGTGTGTATTGTTATGTGAGAGATTATATATCGTCTCAGCGTGACGTCTTCTCGCTAGCACCCTGTTGAAATGTTCGCTCTCTGGGTTCATGGAAAGTCTAGGATACGGGTGGTCTTAGATATCGATCAAGCCGCCGGTGCTTGGTGGTGCGTCCATGCAGCTTGGTTTTCATCTTAAAAACGGTGAGGCTAATGCGCTTCCCCAGCTCGACGGCTGTCGCTCCAGGCCTTGTTTTCATACATTAGCGCATTCCCTCGTGACAATCCTTTCGCCAGTGTCGGTTCCTTCCATCCAAAGCCACCCAAGACGCCGAAACAGGAAAACGGTACAGAAATGTCCTTGGGCCACGGTTAAAGAAGATGCTGTTTAGGGTTCCTCTGTAGCAGCTTCCTTTACTTCTCTTTTGTTAACCAGCGGGGTCGGGCTCTGTCTTTTGTCTTTCACCTTTGCAGGATTCCAGTCGAACCAATCTGTTTTGGGCCTTCGGGCATGTCGTCAGACATGACTGGTTTGTCATGAAGAAGACTTGAGTGATGTCCAGGAGGACAGGGGGGATATGGTGTGGGTGTTTGGGTGGATGTATTGCTTCTCTACAGCAGGTCAGGTCCCAGTCGCACCTCAGCCGAAGACGAGCCTGAGGGGTTTCCACTCTTTCAGTGACTGGATGACACAAGGCTGTTTAGTCAACAGAGGCACAGGCTTTTCAATAGGATTTGGATTTAGCTCGAGTTGGCTTCAGGTTAGCTACTGAATATTTGAAGAGGAGCCATGATGTTAAACAAACGTGATACACAACTGGATTGTGTGATGACTTGCTGTCCAAATATATCTACAGATTTCATTCGTCTTTTACACCACAGCAATGAATGAGCTTGAATTGTTTTTTTTTTTTTTTTTTCAATTTATTATTACATTTAATCTTTTTCATGCACGATCACTTACATTGCGGTCGTTCCCTCACCAGCCTCTTTTGCTGAAAGAAAATACGGAGAGTAAACGTCACCATGTAGAGCGATTCTAATACGTTATTATTTCTATAGCCACAGTGAATTTACGTGAAAAACAAAAGAAGAAAAAAAAAAGCGGATTTTAAAAAAATGTGTGGAGTTGTTAACTCGGTAAGGCAACAGATAAGGTTCTGACATCTTCAGGGCACAAGTGTTTACAGTTTCTCGTTAACATGACCAGAAGACATGACCAAAAAGACTTTATTGCT
The DNA here is from genome assembly GCF_030014155.1 of Tachysurus vachellii. Lineage (NCBI taxonomy): Eukaryota > Metazoa > Chordata > Actinopteri > Siluriformes > Bagridae > Tachysurus > Tachysurus vachellii. The sequence continues at coordinate 2,584,191 of NC_083481.1, read as the reverse complement.
GCTTTAATGTGAATGTAAACTATAAATTCAACTATAATTGGATAAAAAGAATGTGTCCTTTAACACAATCTCACTATTATGGGACGTTTTTGTAGAGTATTATGGTATGTAATACCTCTTCGGATATATATTCATTCATTCATCTTCTACCGCTTATCCGAACTACCTCGGGTCACGGGGAGCCTGTGCCTATCTCAGGCGTCATTGGGCATCAAGGCAGGATACACCCTGGACGGAGTGCCAACCCATCGCAGGGCACACACACACACACACACTCTTATTCACTCATGCAATCACACACTAGGGACAATTTTCCAGAGATGCCAATCAACCTACCATGCATGTCTTTGGACCGGGGGAGGAAACCGGAGTACCCGGAGGAAACCCCCGAGGCACGGGGAGAACATGCAAACTCCACACACACAAGGCAGAGGCGGGAAGGTGTGAGGCGAACGTGCTAACCACTAAGCCACCGTGCCCCCCTTCGGATATATATATATATATATATATATATATATATATATATATATATATATATATATATATATATATTTATATATATATATTTATAATGTCTTTTTTTGCTATTCCTAACTTCTACTAACTAATTTTTAACTTAGATTCGATTTGTGGTTTAAGGATCATAGACGTTTGAACTAAAGCTCGGTGATAAAGCCGTTCTCTCTGGTCAGTGCGTGTGTATATTAATGTGAGGTGTATCTGTGGATATTAACGTGTTATGACAAACTGGGGGACAGTTTTCTAGAGCACATATCCACCTATCAACAAGAGGGATTTAAACAAAAACAAAAAAAAAACAAGACCCTTAACAGTGGCCAGTGTCAGGGAGGTATGTGTAATTTGTCACTTGAAAAATGAAGCCTCTGTTTTGTAGGAAGGAGTAACTCACCTGCGCAAAGAAGCATCTCGGCTCACCCCCGGGGTCTAACGCTTCACAGGCGGAAGGGTTAATGTGACACTTTTATAGCTGAGTAACAACAATTTGCTTGGCAGTTTTCCAGTTAAGTGTAAAATGTACAGAATCAACTAACAGGTATGTTTGTATCTCAACTATTCACTCAACTAATAACTGTTCAACTGGAAGAACTTCAGTGTTTGGTAACATTCGTTCTATTTTATGTTATGTGGCCAAAAACGAGTCGGTTTTTGCATTTAGTGAAGTTGAAGTAACCATCATGAAACTATCGTGGTCTATGCGTCATAAAAACTCAGAAAAACAAAAACCAACGCTATGAAATTCCTAAAGCTAATAAGAAAATGGGTAGAAATGCAAACAAGTTATCATAAAGTATAACGTATTAGCAAAGCGCAAACCGACACAAAGCAATCCGAAATTACAAACAGAGTCTCAGCTTAAAACCACAAGAGAAGCGTGGACATGTGATACCGATTAGCAAGAACCGCTAAATGAACTGTCACATCATCTGACGTTGACATATGGGCTGTTAAGGAATACAAAGTTTTTCTATTTTTGTTACACTGTCTTTTGTGTCTTGTGTTGCTGAACCTAAGTATTATTGTGTGTCACTGGGTTAGAACTGAATGCTAAATTTGTAAACAACTGGAGAATAACATTGGGCCTTGAACAGAACCTTGAGGGATGCCGTGTTCTACCTTTAAGACTCTGAAGATACTTCATTAAGAGAAAAACCCTGATGTCTAGCCTGTCCACTAAACTACTGCGGTCAGTCACATGGCAATGAAATGGAATAATTAAAACGAAAAAATGTGGCCATTACAGTATTCTGACCTCGATATCATTGAGCCACTTTGGGGAGATATCACATGTGCAGTTTGTGCAAGAAAACCAATAAATTTACAGGAACTGGAGGCATTTTGTCAAGAAGAATGGGCAGCCTGAGAGAAGCTTTTGAGCACAACTGTATACAGAATAAAGCGCAATGCAGTGTTCTGTCATAGGATGTCATGTAATCAGCAATGAAGCAAAGTCACTGAAGTGGTTTATTCTTCTTAACAAGTTCTTACTCTGACTGTTACAAAGCGCTGAGACTGGAGACTCCTTCCATAAATACTCCAAAAATAAATGTTTCCGTACAGAAAACTTCACCAGGGCTTCATAGAAGGAACCGTTACCATGGAAAGAACAACGCAAAATTAACATATAAACCCAGATCGATAAACACTCTCCAACCAATCAGCATACAGAATTCAAATCTGTCTTGCTGGAATCCTCCTCACACCAAAACTCCAGGTATTTGGAGCGATTGTTATTAATATGTGCCTTTCCTATCTGTGTCTAATTTCCCATTTGTTACCATTTTGTGTTTGTGGTTTATATACAGTAAACATATTTTACTACACACATTTATTATTATTATTATTATTATTATTATTATTATTATTATTATAAAGAATCATTATGCACTATGCCTCCCTATTTTTTCTAAGCACTTTTATAGCCTTCGTTTGTTGTCACAACACATCACAAGCTCATGTCAGTCTGATCTGAAACCCGGTTAAAGAAGCCCCGGGGTGCAAACTGGTGCAATATAGGTGGTCGACATTTCAGAACAGGACTGTGCATGAGAGAGGAACGGGCAAGATGTGTTTGCAAACACCAAGTGTGTAAGTGTGTGTGTGTGTGAGGTCGATGGCTACAGGCAGCGAGACGATTAGCAAGCCACTCAGCATGCCAAAGCTACATTAATCATAGCGACAACCACCAAAACTGTTGTTCCAGTCGCTTTAGAAGTGGAAAACAGGAACATATTTAATATGTAAATATGCATCTTTGATAACAATTTAATCGTAAACAGCCATGACACATATCCATTAATAATAAACAAGCACTGTATTTACAGATCTGAACACGATACAAGGGTGGACCAAGACAAGACCTAGCAGAATGGTTGTGGTTTTTAAAGGTTAGAGCCACACGGAATAAAAGATCCGCCATTTTTTTAATCATTGCAGTTAAAGCCTCCATCAACATGTTCTGTGACAAAAAAGAACTATATGTAAAAGCGCATAGGCTCGTCAGATAGCGTAACGATAAGCGCTGGACATGGTTTCCATGGCAACGTGCTTGACAACTTGATGTTGGAAATGACGGATGAAAAGATTCTGTGATAAGAAATGATCGTTGTTTGGATTTGAAATACCGTTGTCTGTGATGACTCACAAAACGACTCACAAATGATTCGCAAAACGACTGATGAAATTTGGGTCACGATGTAGAATTTATCTGCACATTTATTTGAAAACAAAAAAAAAAATACCGTTTAAAACCGATTAAAAAATTAATCGTCAACGAGCTGGGAAGAAATTTCTAGTCTACACGCAACAATTGAAGTGTTTCTCAGGTTCTACTCCTTTTCCCCGCATTTCCTACTCCATTCCCAAACCGTCATCTGAGTCGGAGCTTTTATATCTGTTCAATGACAGAAATCTGCTTCCTGAATCCTAGACAAATTATTTGGAATAAGGGAGTTGATAGGAAATAGCGAAATTTTAATAGATATAGTCATTTGATCCCAATGAAATTTTATATGGCACGCTAATCTAGTGGCAGGAAAATTCACATAGTGATGCTCAAATTATGTTATTTCCAAAAACATAAATAAATACAGTTTGTCGAGCTTTTTTTTTAGCCTTGCTTGCTTTGCAGGATTTGATGTGTGATTGGATTGTTTTTGGCCGAGCTTCCTACACGTCCCAGTTGGCTTCTGTGTTTTAAAAACAGAGCAGGTTTTCCTTTTGACCCATGTTTAGGAGTTTATATAGCTCTTCGGGACTGGAAACTTTTTTACTGCATCTTTATAGTATGATTCAGTGACGCAGGGTCAGTTCATGGTCATAACTGTGGAAGAGCTCAGTCTGTTCACGCTTCTGCTTTAACGGACGCTGCAGGTGCAAAAAAACAACAAAAAAAAAAAAGGAAAAGGGTTCCACAAATGGCCGTTCCAATTCGGGTTGTTTTTTTTTTTTTTTTTTTTTTGGACTGCAGTCGATGGTTTGTGTATGTCAAGGATTTCTAAGCAACAGTCTCTCAGCTGTAAAAACATTTATTCATTTCTAAGAAGCAGCATTAATGTACTGTACAAACTTACTACACACATCCTGATCTGCTTTTCTTCACCATCCAATCAAGACAAATAGCATATACTGTACTGGAAATATTTAGATGCTATTCCTTTCAGATCAGCTCACCCATGATCATCTCACCCATGATGACTTACGATCCAGATAATTATTTAGACTGGTGTTTAGAGCTGGTGGATTTAGGAGATAAAACTGAGTGAACATCAGATTGCTTTGAAAATATTGGCACGTTAGAATTTTTCTTCTCGGTCTCATTTCTTTGTGATTGCTCCCTGCACATGACACACTAAACGATAGCACCATCTTCACCAGAGATCTGGACGAATGTGAATCATTACATTAGAAAGTTCTCGGGTCTTGTGTTCAGATCAAATGGACATTTTGTTCACGACATAACGTTATACATGATGAGGATATTGAAATAGATGTTCTAGAGTTATAACCATTTTAAATTCCTTCCCTCCGGTGTGGGGTTTGATTCCCAGCTCCACCATGTGTGTGGAGTTTGTACTGTATGTTCTTCCTGTACTTTGGGGTTTCCTCCAGGTTCTCCTATTTGCTCCACAGTCCAAAGAAATGCATTGGTGGCTGATTGGCATGTCTAAATTGTTTGTAGTGAGAGGTTGTGCCCTGCAATCGGTTGACACCCCATCCAGGATGTCCCCAACTTTGTGTCCCAAGTCCCCAGGTATAGACTCCAGTTTCCCTGCATTCGTTATCAGCGATACAGAAAATGAATGGATGGATCGAAGCGTATTCCTTGTCATTCCTTTTAGATCTCATCAAACAACTATTCATAAATAACAGGAAGTGACATTGCTCCTTTTCATTTCTGGTTGACAGTAAGCATAATTTTAAACACAAGCTCCTCACCCAGCCATACACATATAGCACCCTGTCACCACTCTCTCTCACTCTCACTCATTTTCTACCGCTTATCCGAACTACCTCGGGTCACGGGGAGCCTGTGCCTATCTCAGGCGTCATCGGGCATCAAGGCAGGATACACCCTGGACGGAGTGCCAACCCATCGCAGGGCACACACACACTCTCATTCACTCACACACTCACACACTAGGGACAATTTTCCAGAGATGCCAATCAACCTACCATGCATGTCTTTGGACCGGGGGAGGAAACCGGAGTACCCGGAGGAAACCCCCGAGGCACGGGGAGAACATGCAAACTCCACACACACAAGGCAGAGGCGGGAATCGAAGGTGTGAGACGAACCTGCTAACCACTAAGCCATCCTGTCACCACTTCATACTAATTTATTAGCAATGAACAATGCCAAGTATCCCAACAATTCCATGGCCTTCGATCTCACCATCAGTGACAGGGACACTAGAGAATCATGGGCAATTGTGAGCTCATGAGTCTTCCAGTCTGTTACACTACCTTCCTGTGATGCAATATGAGCAGCTGTCTCTGGCTTCATGACTCTTGGAGGAAGAAAGTATTCAGCTTTACCTTCTTTGGTTGGTAGACATCATATCATGCAAGAGAGAAGGCTGGTTGGCTTGGAATTTTCCAAGACAAAATTTAGGAGAAAATAGGGGGAAGTGCATTATAGAAATGGACATTGTTTCAGTGAAACGGTCTAGAGCACTTTATATACAAAACTGCCACTCTTCAGAGCAACTGTGCGAGTGTAAAGGGCTTGTCCGTGCCCAAAACCCGATGAGTGAAATCTCTCAAAGCAACTATAATACTGTTCTCACTCGCAGTGAATCGCTGTGGCCTCCAGACTCTGGGGACTGTGAGCCAGAGGTGGTGTATCAATCAATGCACTGGACTGACAGAAACTTCATGGGAAATGATCAAGCAGGACCGACACATGAAATGTGGAAGTAAATGAGTACTCAAAACTGAGGCGTGGGTTTTGTTCACTTTACAAGCTTCTCTGCACAATCCTGGTTCTCTTAACAGTTCACATTCGTAATATTGTCACTGCTGTCGTTGATCTCTGTCATTGTGTTTGTGCGACACCAAATGATGGTGATGAAGACAGTGATGTGCAGATTGAGGAAACACCGCTCACTTGTTCTCATTCGCAAGTAGTCTCATTGACATATTCAAAAAAATCAGTGTCTCGTGTCTGATTTCTAAAGATATTAGTTTGGATTAGATTTTCATACAATCCTGAGATACTTCGACCTGAAAATGTGAACGCAGACATATTTCGAAGACTTAACTTTTGATCTGCTGTAGTCCTTCATATTTGCACCACCTACTGTACCCAGCTTCAGGTGCTTATTATTCCAAAAGCTCTTTGTAACCTAACAAGCAACACTATTCCTCCCACGCTGAAACCTGCCTCTTTTGGAAACTTTATGTGCTTGCTGTGCATATTTGCATTGCTGTGTTTTATTACACTCCCCCACACCCGTTTCCTTTAATAGGTGATCCATGGAAGCGTCGCCGAGGGGTTGCTGTTTGCAGCCTGTCAGAATTAATGTGAGTTAGGCAGCTGGAGAGAAAGATTTTCACACTGAATACCGTGGAGTAGTGAGAGTGAAAAACTCCACAGGCCATGGCTGAACCTGGAGCTTGATGACAGGCTGTATTAATATGCAGGATATGTGAGCCACCAAGGAACATCCCAACAGTGGTGACCTTAAGATCCTGCGAGACTCTCTGAGGACTCGGGAGAAAGGGGAGAAAACAGCAGACGATAATGACCTCTAGATCCGATTTGTCAAAGTCAATTTGTCACTGACCCCTATTATTTGTCCCTCGGAGTTTTTAGCTGCTGTGTAAAATAATAGCTGGTTATGGCTGAGCTGTAGAACTCTAAAGCCTAATTAAAAAACGATGTACTGTAGTGCCGACCTTAACACCGGTGTGATTAAAGACAGACCGTGTAAATCAGCAAACGGGAGTAGCTGGTGGCTGAACCTTTGCAAGGTGCAGCACTGTGATCGTCAGCTCAGTTTCTTTAGGTGGCAAGCTAGGAGTGATTCTGATAGCTTTGATCTTTGACCTCCAGTAGCCTACACTGTCTGATGTTTCAGAGAAGGCCACTACGGGTCAGATAAACAGGAACTAATTACGATGAGATCGGTAAGCGTGGAGCAGTGGGAGGGGTACGTTGGTTGCATGTGCCACCGATGGCCAGTGAATCAAAGACTGTAGTACACTTGCAGTATGATCCAGATGTTCCAGATGCTCCTGCAATGTCAAAAATATTATTTCAGAGAAGAAAGATCATGGGATTTTAATGGTCCTGTGAAAATAAGTTTCAAATGAAACTCCTGTGACGTTGTAAGACTGTGAAGGTGTATTTGGGGACAAAGTTTCCTTCAGCTTTTTTAGTGAACTCACTCTGTGAATTTATCACAAGTCACTATCAGGGACACACACTGGCACACAAATACACATGCTGCTTTTCTGCACAAGGCATAATAGACCCCGGGATCGAACATGAGAAAATCAATCCTGAGCTTCTCATCACATCTGACCTCTGCTCCCAGTACAAATCCTGAATTAATTAAAGAGGGAAATCCCACTGGCCAACACAGGGGCAGATTGAGTGTCTCCACCCCTCCCCGTGCTAGCAGAGGATTAGAGGAGCTCACTCGATGATGAGAATATGGTTTCCCAACCAGCAGGTAACCGCAAATGGCAAAAAGAGTGTCTATTCCAACCTGCCTAAATGTTTCTGGTACAGGGTTCGGGTTCCACCGAACATTTTAGTGAGTGTAGAAATGTGTTGTAGTTAATAAATGCCATCTACTATAGTGTACAATCTATAATAGCAATCATAATACATAATAATACATGTAATAAAAAAACCTGATATAACTTTGATGTGTGCAGTGGAAGTGAGGCCTGAATCTCTGTGCCTTAAGGGTTAATTACAGTCATGCTCATAATTGAGTCATCCGTGTCCATGCCCTTAGTCCTATCAGCAGATCACTGGATGCTTGGCCCCCCGGCCATTGACCCAGTTGGATATTGAGTCTTCCAGCATCAGCTTACACTGCTTGGCCCTGTGGTTCCTTCCCAGAGCTACACACATCACGACAAGGAGGAGCAAGGGCCCTATTGTTCTCCAAGCTGGCCAGCATACCTTGTCCACTCTTTCATCAGGGACTTGTTGAGCAAATACTCGCAGGTATGACCACAATCCGCCCTCGACACAAGCCCCTCCTTATTCACAATCTCAGTCTGGCCCTATTGGAGAAACCCGATCCACTTCGTACAAATTACCACAACAGACTTTCTCCTTGGATAAGACTTCATTTTTTTTGTTTGTCTTTAAGCAGAGATCTTATTTTTCTCCCCCATCCAGCACTTCATTGTGTGACCTAAATTTTCAAGGGACTGTAATCTTAAATGAGAAGAGATGAAGCTGAAAGCCTTGTGAAAATGATCGAATTGCCCCGCTGCTAGGGCTTGGTCTGCAGGGAAGTGTTCTTGTTAAACTGCCATTTCCAATCAGCCGTCCGGCTGCAACACATATCAGGGGGTTTGGGTGGGGATTTAATGGAGGGGTTGAAGGAATAAGAGACCTTTCTCTCTCTGCCTGTACAAGCTAAAGGTGCACTGTGGAGAATATCAGCTCGCAGCATGCTTATTTAGTAGCATGAACTCACAATGGAGTCTCAAGGACCAGGAGCAGCAACTTATGGCCTCTCGGAGCCAACCTTATTACAAAACTATCTCTGTTAGCATTTTTTCAGGCTCTATCTTAATCTTAAGCAGCTGCAGATTTCTGACAACATGTTTACTATTATGAAGAGTTTGTGTAGACGGGGAAAGCTAATCCAGCAGTCGGGAATGAACAGGATTATTATCGGCCAGCGAAACAGGTCAGGAGGTTTTTTGTTCGTTTTTGATAGGATGGCAACCAAACTGCACAAATAACAAAAGAGATAGCCTGTGCTCACTGAGGATCTCTTAAAGACCCATTCATCATCGTAAACTGGTCATCCCTCCATTACAGAATAAACAGCCTGCAGATTTTAATGTGCTCACTCATGGGTGGCCATCTGTGCCCACCCAAACAGTCCATTGGAAGGTCTGGGGAGGTAATTTACTCTAATAACATACCCCACGTAGTCTGAACACAGTTATTAAATACCACTGCTATTCTGGGCATGGACTTTTTGTGCCAGCTAACATCCTTCTGTCAGCCTAACATCCCGCAGCTGAGTAATTCAAGAAGAAGAGCAGAGTCGTACAGTGACAGTCATGACCGCGCATATTATTTTAAGAAAGTACGAGCGAAACAAACATGGCTGCCTGTGTTGATATCGTTTGCAGCGGTTATTAACAGTAACGTGTTTTTTTTTTGTCATACCGTTTTTCTCAAATTGAATGTTGCTTTATGATTTTAGTCAAGAAACAGAAAATAATGATAAAGCACACAGACACTCATGACACTTGGGAGATCAAGGCGCCACTCAAACTGAGGCCTGGAGCTTCCACCAGATGACAAATTAAACAAATGATCAAAAAGACAGAAAACAGACTCAAATGAAATCAGACAGATGAACGCAAGATGAAGCGATAAACAAAAAGAAAGAAAATGCTCCATATGCGGTGCGGTCTTTCAAGCAGAAGCAGGAATGAATATAATTGCTGCTATTCTAAAGAATTAGCTTCACTGAGAATAAACAATATGTTATATGATGCTGAGATATATTTTTGAAGGGAGCGAAGGGAGGCATGTATCTTACAAATGGTACGAGACCCAAAACTGAACCTTGTGGAACACCTTGAGGAATTGATGCACTTTGTGGATAAATAAATCATTTCCTGTCAGTGAGAGATGATTCGATTGGTGCCAGGACTGTTTAACTAGATGTTTAATATTTCATGTATTTCTATGATATTTTAGTTCTACAGATATTGTTGGACATCTATTAAGGAGGATGTGGGGATGTGATAGCCTAGTGGTTATGGTGTTGGGCTACCAATCGGAAGGTTGTGAGTTTGATTCCTACGTCCACCCAGCTGCCGCTGCTGGGCCCCTGAACAAGCCCTTAACCCTCAATTGCTCAGTTGTATAAAAGTGAGATAAAATGTAAATCGCTCTGGATAAGGGTGTCAGCTAAATGCTGTAAATGTAAGGAGGCTATTCAAAATTCTCTACAACATATAATAAACTTTCAGCATAAGCTACCATAACCATGGTTCTTCTTGTAAAGTAACTTAAATAATTTTTAAAAAGAGAGTTTATTTAGTTTATTATATTTTTCCCAATTGAAGGCTCAGGGAAACAGAGGTGAGTTTACTAAAGAGCACTTTATTCCAGGCGCTTAGCATCACTCAAGTCTCTTGACATTGAGGTTGACACAGTGGCTGCTAGGGCTTTTACTCCTATGATGTATAAAGAATACAATTTAACTTAATTCCATCCTTGCCTTTGCCAAATTGCCTGCAGGTAAAAAGATAAAACTGTTTTCTTAAAGATTAGCTAAATCTCCACCCCCCTGTTTTTTTCACATCCTGAAAGTGACTCAATGGGCTTCTGTAGTGCTTAGAGACCACTTTAGTTTATTTTCAGTACTTCTTATTTGGTGAAACGAAATGTTGCGGAGAAGAGCAGAAATTAGTTGTAGCTTTAAAAATATTGTTGAATTAAAATCCCCCGTGACCCGAGGTAGTTCGGATAAGCGGTAGAAGATGAATGAATGAATGAATGAATGAATGAATGAATGAATGAATGAAAATCCTGTGTTGCATTAAACTTTTACTTGAAAATTGTATTGTATGATGGGTTTTTATACTGTACAGACTCCATGGTACGTTAAATGTTGTTATACATAACAAACGAAAAACTGCCCTGAACCTCCTTTATTAAGAGTTATATTATATTAATTATTTATTTAATATAATTTATTTAATATATTTAATTAATATTATTAATTATATTCAAATGTATAAAGTAGAAATCTCCCAAATTATGCATACACCTGGTTGATTTTTCTTGCTGTAGGGCCTCAATTACATACTGAAATGTGATTGGCTCTTATATTTAATGACGTAACAACATCCCAATTTGACATTAATATTAATTCAGATGTCTCAAAAGAATGTGAAAGTAACCAATTTTTACTGTTATTTTTACTAACTTTACTATTAATTTCTATTTAATATTCTTAATAAATCTACAGAAAAGAATCTTGACTGATTTTTTTTATACTATAGAGTCACTTAAATGCTAAAAATCACAGTTGTTTGAGAACGAGCGCTAATGTAAAGTTAGCCTGCTAAATCCAGCTGCAGTGTGGCTGCAGTGAGTTGCGCTAGTCCTATGACACATTAAGCAAACACTTTTTTTTTTTTACCCATGTAGGAAAACACAAACTGATGGATCTCAGCAGTGAGCGAGACCAACGAGAGGTGACGTTTAGCGGGCAGCTGCTCTAACGCAGGCTAGAATCTGGATGCCCTTTTGTGAAATCAAGCATGAAAGGGAGGAAAAGCTGTTTATGATCAATTACACGGATAATATGTGCCTGTCACTAGCCCTTATTTCTGTTGTGAATTAGTGGGTTTTTAGCTTCACGGATATAAAAAAATCCACCCCCAGTCCTTATCAGAGAAGAAAATTAGTTAACAATTTGATTAAATGTATATAAATATAAATATGAATCAAGTCTGTGATAGGGATGTTGTTGTTTTTTTTGTTAAAATAATGAAGTACGATGGAACTCGAAGCCGCTCACTCTGCAGTCCAGTGTCAATAGAAATGTCGATGTCAAGTGTCGTTCCAAGTTATGTTCTTTTTTCCAGAAAGCAAAGATCTGTATTTAAGTCCATGACGGGGCTCCAGTGAGTCTTAATGCTCTAATTACTGTCAGCACTGTGTGTGTATGTCTGCGTGCATGCTTAGCCAGGGACGAGAGTAAAAAGAGCAAAAAGCCGGTGAGTAGCTCGAGGTCTCTGTGCAGTGTATGGGTGTTAATAACCAGCTGACAGGTGTTGGAGCTGGAGTCGCGCCACTGCACACGTGCTCAAAGCTCTTTAATAATTAGAGAGAGCAGAGGCCTAATAAGAACCAGCTGTTTCAGCGCTGAGGCCACTAGTGCCCTTACGAGGACTGTGCACCGGGGCTTTGTTCGAGCCTGTAGAGACTAGGTCTTTGTTTGGGTACATTAGGCTCACACTAAATGCTATAATAGCAACAGTCTCCTGCTAGCAGCCTAGAAAAAAAAATTCCCCAGAATGCAACATGACAAGAGAAATCAAAATAAACAAATGATAAGATCGGAAGATGTGAGGATTTTTCAGTTCGCACTGTAAAATCTAAGGCTTCCAGTACGGAGAGTTAGTCATGTCGTGAGTCAGAGCTGCGTGAAAACATTCCAGCCTACACGGCGTCTCTCTTACATAAGCAGAGCATCCAAATAAACAGGCAATCAACAACCAATCAGTGGAATGACTAACCCGGTCGTACGACTGAAACACAGTGTGTTCAGGAAATTACCAGGATAGCAAGATTAACTGGCTGTGCAAGAAGAAGTTACTCAGGAGGTGTCGTTTATGAGGTAAATTACACAGGAAGTCTCGTTAAAACCTTGCATGTCTCCATTTGTCAAAGCGAAGTTGTTTCTCACCTGTGGGTTGCAGGTTAGGGTGTGTATGATCACATGATCGTGTGTGTGTTAATTGAATTTTTTTTCATCGTAACCACACAGACATGATTTTAAAAATGCTTTAAAAATGGCTCACATGTGCTCTCCAGACCTCTAGGTGGCGATCAGTTGAGTTGTGTGATGAGCAGGTGAGAAGTGAAAAGAAGACAAAATTAAGGGCTGATATGTGTGAAGTTTGGGGGCATGGTGGCTTAGTGGTTAGCACGTTTGCCTCACACCTCCAGGGTTGGGGGTTCGATTCCCGCCTCCGCCTTGTGTGTGTGGAGTTTGCATGTTCTCCCCGTGCCTCGGGGGTTTCCTCCGGGTACTCCGGTTTCCTCCCCCTGGTCCAAAGACATGCATGATAGGTTGATTGGCATCTCTGGAAAAATTGTCCGTAGTGTGTGAGTGAATGAGTGTGTGTGTATGTGCCCTGCGATGTGTTGGCACTCCGTCCAGGGTGTATCCTGCCTTGATGCCCGATGACGCCTGAGATAGGCACAGGCTCCCCATGACCCGAGGTAGTTCGGATAAGCGGTAGAAGATGAATGAATGAATGAATGTGTGAAGTGACCTGTGATCAGGTTGAATAACGCTTAATGTTACGTTTGAATACAAAGCGTTTTGTCCGTGAAAACGTTATCGAGTAATAAATTCCAAACAGTAGATAAAGAATCGTTACACATTCGCAAACAAACGCAAAAGTGTCATGTGCAGGTTTTCAGTGTTTTCAAAATAACAAAGAGTTTTGTTTCATATTTGTTTACCTCGGAGGGCGTTTTTGAAAAAGCTTCATTTTCATGTTCATTAGGAACCAAAACTCTGCGAATGTTTTTTTTTTAAACGACGTGTGGCTGTAGCCTCAGATTACGTCCCATCTGCAGGAAAATAGGATTTATTAACAGTAGACTGTTTACCTAATGAATCACCTCGGCTTCTCGGGGCTGCAAAGGTTTGTTGGCCTTCTCCCCGTTCTGGAACGATCACCCGTGGGGTCGTGGAGCTGGAGAAAAAAGACTGAAAAAAGAGACGAGAAGGTTTGTCTTAGAGAGCTAACAGGGCCACGGCTTTGTCAAACAAGTGCAGCTGTGAAATCAGTCATTTGGGAAGGTGTGCTCGGCTGCCAGGGAGCATTAACATCAGGCTGTGTGAGTGTAATGACCTGCACACCCCACACCACAACCGTCTCACTCTCCTGACACTCTGACACACCTCACACCACAACCATCTCACTCTCCTGACACACCCCACACCACAACCGTCTCACTCTCCTGACACTCTGACACACCCCACACCACAACCGTCTCACTCTCCTGACACTCTGACACACCCCACACCACAACCGTCTCACTCTCCTGACACACCTCACACCACAACCGTCTCACTCTTCTGACACTCTGACACACCCCATACCACAACCGTCTCACTCTCCTGACACTCTGACACACCTCACACCACAACCGTCTCACTCTTCTGACACTCTGACACACCCCATACCACAACCGTCTCACTCTCCTGACACTCTGACACACCCCACACCACAACCGTCTCACTCTCCTGACACTCTGACACACCCCATACCACAACCGTCTCACTCTCCTGACACTCTGACACACCTCACACCACAACCGTCTCACTCTCCTGACACTCTGACACACCTCACACCACAACCATCTCACTCTCCTGACACACCCCACACCACAACCGTCTCACTCTCCTGACACACTGACACACCCCACACCACAACAGTCTCACTCTCCAGACATTCCGACACACAGAGACACTTCTCACACCGCAACCCTCTCACTCTCCAGACACTCAGGCTTAGGAAATAATCTCACATCTCCCTCTTTCTCCCACTCTCTCTTTTATTTTCTCTCTCTCTCTCTCTCTCTCTCTCTCTCTCTCTCTCTCTCTCACACACACACACACACACACACTCTCCCTCTCATGTTAACTAACCCTTTTCTCTCTCTCCATCCCTCTCTCTCCCTCTTCCTCTCTCTTTTTCTTCCCCTTGCTCTCTTTCTCACCCTTTCTATCATGCCATCTCTCTCTCTCCCATTTTATATCCCTTTCTCTTCCACCCCCCTCTCTTTCTCTCTCTCTGTCTCCCTCTATCTCACTCACTTACTCTTTCTCTTGCTATCTCTCTTTCTTATCCATTTTCTCTCTCTCTCTCTCTCTCTCTCTCTCTCTCTCTCTCTCTCTATCTCTCTCTCTGTCCTGTGTCCTGTCTGTATGATTATGGACATGTCTAAGCCTGCAGTGAGGTGCAGTGTTTGATGTCAGTTCATTTTCTCCTGCTGCTGACAGACCAATGGTCGCAGGAACTTTCGGTTCCCAAGGCAGTGCTTCTGTAATTGTGGAGCCTCAATCCCTCTCCAGTGGATTACAGGATTTCTGGCAATTTTACTTTCCCGAGATGTTGTTGCTCTGTGGGAAAAAAAGAAAACGAAAAAAATGGCAGCCTTTTTTCAGGACACAGGAAGAGAAGAGTCGGCTGTTAACTGAACTCTTCCTTATTCTGCCATCGTTTGCATGTAAAGGTGAATTTAATCTCCATGTGCTTTAATAACTCGCACAAAAATAAACGTGAAATGAGACGAATCATTTAAATAAAAAATAAATGTGGAAAAAAAATATATAAATAAATAAATAAATAGATAGATAGATAGATAGATAGATAGATAGATAGATAGATAGATAGATAGATAGATAGATAAATAAATAAATAAAAGCACATAAATGCCACATATGCAACAATGAACCCTCGGGTGTAAATTTCAAATCTGAAGCATCATCATCCAAGTATTAATGTCTTCAAAATTTCATTAGTTTCAATATTTTTGATCTTTTTTTATGTAAATAAAATAAACCATAACATATAAAACTCCACGATGGCTTAGTGGTTAGCACGTTCGCCTCACATCTCCAGGGTTGGGGGTTCGATTCCCACCTCCGCCTTGTGTGTGTGGAGTTTGCATGTTCTCCCCGTGCCTCGGGGGTTTCCTCCGGGTACTCCGGTTTCCTCCCCCGGTCCAAAGACATGCATGGTAGGTTGATTGGCATCTCTGGAAAATTGTCCGTAGTGTGTGATTGCGTGAGTGAATGAGAGTGTGTGTATGTGCCCTGCGATGGGTTGGCACTAGGGTGTATCCTGCCTTGATGCCCGATGATGCCTGAGCACAGGCTCCCCGTGACCCAAGGTAGTTCAGAAAAGCGGTAGAAAGTGAGTGAGTGATATAAAACTCCTCGGTCCTGAAGATGTCAAAAAAATCTCTGCTACGAAGCGCTGACACTGGAGACTCCTTCCTTCAATGATGAACTTTTTCTAAATCTTTAGTATTCATGGCGAACTGTGTGAGCTGTTACCATGGAAACGATAACACGTTAGAGCGAGAAATAAGGAAAATCTGTTTATGATCAATATACAGTAAGTAGAAGAAGTAAATGAAACCTGTGATTTGCAGCTGTTTAACACATATTATGAACCAGTAGGAATAGATTGTTTTTTTAATGATCACTGTAAACTGTAGTATTTTTTTCCCCCATGACAGTATTATGGGATGTATTATGTGATGTACGTAGATTTGTGAGATGTTCTTCACATCGTAACACAGGACAAGCTCAAAGAGTTACGAGTAAGTGCAGTTTTATCTCAGTTTAAGTTCTCAATAGTTGTAAAAATTGAATAACGTCGTTGGTGGTCGAAAGTGGAAGTTTTTTCCCGTCTTCCAGTCCTGCGTCGCTGTGTGCTGTATCTTCAGCTCCATCGACAAAACGCCTGCTGAAGCACAACAGGTAAACTGTTCCTGCTGTGCCATAATCAAATCCTTGTCAGTTTGTCTCTCGCTTTATCTCTAAAGTAACAGACTGCCGGTTCGACATCGAGAGCCAGTATGAATGAAAAACGCAGCCACTCTCCTCTATCTAAACTAGCCTCTTATCTAAACTATAGCGCTATGATTTAATTTTCTGAACGTTTGCTTACATTCCACTCAACGGGAACCGAACCATTGAGATAAATGATTTGATCTCTTTCAGCGTTTTTTTTTTCCCCTTCCCTCCCTCGTTCCTTCCTCCCCACCTTCTAAACTTGAAACCGTACTTTGTAACCTCTCAGACCATTAGTGAAAATTTATCACCGCTGAATCCTGCTGTAAGTCACTCAGCAAGCTGCGATCTGCCAAGTACTAAATTTCCTGACGTGTCAGGGCCTGAAAGAGTTTGGAGGCCTAAGTGAAATTCTGGGACGACTTCTCTTTACCAGGGAAAAAAATACCTGTAACTGCTAATATGCTCTGTTTTACGAGATTATAAGCGCTTGGGAGTTAGCATGTAGCATATAGCATGTATATGTAGATCAGTTGTAGATGTTTTTCTCTCTGAATGCTGACTGGATGGTGTCCTGATGGTGGTGCCAAGTTGGCATGCCAGGAAGGAGGAAATGGATCACTGCTTTGTATCACCCTAAAGACACAGTATATTTATTCCCAGGGCCAAACTTGTTCCAAAAGAATGACATCACCTATTGAAATGTGCCTCACTTCACTTTTTTTTTTACCTTTCTCACTAATTAGCTGATTAAAAGGACTACAGCTTCCAAACGCAAGTACAGTGAAAGTGACGAGGGTTATGTGACTGTTGTGGGTTTAGATGTGTTGGGTGAAGAAGAAGAAGAAGAAGAAGAAGAAGAAGAAGAAGAAGAAGAAGAAATCAAAAAGCCTTGTGCTTGTTTTTATTCCAGGCAAAATAACATAAAGGAAAATAAATAAATAAATAAATAAATTAATTATTTTTTATCACAAAACTATAAAATATCACATTCTTGTAACATTCTCTGTGAACTTAAAGTCTCCACATTAATGAATATGCACATTGCAGTAATAAATGACACTGCAATATGGAAATGACTGTATATTACTGTGGTGTGTAATGTCTAATTACCGTAAATCACTCAAATATTTGATAAATTACTGTGTTAATGACCATATATCAATGTGCAATATGGCAACTGTGGAATATGTAAATGACTGTAAAATGCTGTGCAATATGCAAATGCAATTTGGAAATTCTTATGCAATATGTAAATTATTGTACATTATTAAGCAACATGTAAATGACTGCAATATGCAAATTACCAAATGACCTTCCAATACGCAATCTAAAGTGTAAATAATTTTCTAATATGTAAATTATTAATGTAAATCACTGTTATTTTGCAATATGTAAATTACTGCACAATATGTACATAGATGTGTCAAATCAATATGTCAAATAATTTTTTTCTTTACATTCATAATGATGAAGATAATTCATCATTATATTCATAATTATTAAGATAATAATAGTATCACACAAAACAAAAAATACATAAAATAAATGTAACAAAAAAAATGGAAAATGGGGTATGAGGAATTTCATTATTATTATTATTATTATTATTATTATTATTATTATTATTATTATTGCTATTACTGTTGATATTGTCACCTTCTTCATCAATATGTCAAATAATTTTTTTCTTTACATTACTGCATATTATGGTGTTATATGTAAATGACTGTATCGATAAGTTATTTTCTAATATGTAAATGACTATACAATATGTAAATGACTATACAATATACAAATGAATGTACAATATGCAAGTGAATGTACAATATTCAAATTAATATGCAATATGCAAATCAAAGTTTTGTGCAATATGTAATTACTGTAAATTAATGTGAAATAGGTGAGATCTTTCATGTCACTGCAGACATCATAGTCCCAATAGCGGGTGGGGGGAGGGGTGGTGGTGGGGGTTGAGCTAGGGGCGTCCTGATTCCTAACTGCGGTCAAAAAATTTCTGGCACTGCAACTGAGTAATGAATTATTTGTCAAATAGTAAATGGAAATGTTATGCATGTGTATGAATGTACATTTGTGTAAAAATCACTAATCATATTTCTTCCTGGTTTGACATAAAGACATAAACATCCTTCAAGATCTTTTAAAGAAATCTACTGGCATAAAAATAAGACTTACTGTTATACATAACATATATACAGCAAGGAAAACTGATTAAACTGAACCTGCAGGAATCTTTGAAGGAAACTACACATCATATCATCAGAAGGCCAGTCATTAGGTTTGACATCGACCCCGTGCTAAAGCGTGACCTGGAAGCAGCGTGACTCTGTGAGGCAGCGATTTGAGTGACGCGGCTTCCTGCCGTCTAACAGGACGGGATTTTCTCTGAGAGGAAACATCTCCGACCACCACTCTCATCATCCATCATTGTTAGCGAGAGGCTAGAAGTAGGAGGAGGATTTATAGAGCTCTACATTTCAACTTGGCACCATCTGTTTATTTTTTCTAGCAGCATATCATACATGATTCCTCACATTCCTCATCTTGCATTCTCCCGCGTTTGCAGTGTCGCCGTAGGCCTCATGTGCTCGTTGACCTCGGCTCAGTATTTCGTAACTATGCGAAAGACAGACTTGTACATGCATAAGAAATACGCTTGAGAAATAAACAAAATCAAGGCATTTAATGGAGAGTAAACACGAGGGATGTCTTTTACACCGTACTAAATGAGCTTAATGTTGAAATCAAGTGGGAATTTTTTACTTTCCATGTTTGATGATTGACCAACTGATTTTTTGCAATCGTATTGTATAACATTTTGAACTTTCTCAGGAAAAATAGTCAGTCTCTATACAGAGGTTGCGACATAAGGTCTTAGCAAAACTTAAATTTTTGAATAAACAATTTCCTAAAAGCTTTTAACCACTTTTAAAACAGAAGTTTCCCAGGGGTCTATGTTCGGTCCGGTCTTGTTTCTCCACTTACCGGGAACTCCACACAAAAGTGACGAATACAAACAAATTTACTCACGAAAACCAATCGCACCAGCATTTCCACTAGAACTGTGAGATTTGGTAAAATTATGGAATGTTCATCTCCTGAGATGTGTGCAGTTTTAAGACTCAATTATTAGATTCAATTATTGAACAGTAAATTGCTTATTATTAAAATAACAGGCACCATAAAAAAAAAAAAAACCTTTTATATTTCAATATTGATGTCTGGAAGGATGAGTATGAATTTTTTTTTTTTTTTTTTTTTTTATGCAAACAGACAATTACAATATTTACAGAAGAAAAATTAGATGCAAAATACAAATACAAAGACCAACAAAACAAAACGTGTGTGTTTGTGTGTAACTGTAAGTGTAACTGGGTGTGGGAGTGGAGATACAGTATATGAATAAAGGAGCATATATATATATATATATATATATATATATATATATATATATATATATATATATATATAAATCAAAGAGGAAATATATATATATATTAATTTAATAATAATAATTATAATTATGAAAATAATGATGAAGATAATAATAGTATCACACAAAAAAGATACATAAAATCAATTTAACAAAAAAAATGGAAAATGGGGTATGAGGAATTTCATTCATTCATTCACTCATCTTCTACCGCTTATCCGAACTACCTCGGGTCACGGGGAGCCTGTGCCTATCTCAGGCGTCATCGGGCATCAAGGCAGGATACACCCTGGATGGAGTGCCAACCCATTGCAGGGCACACACACTCTCATTCACTCACGCAATCACACACTACGGACAATTTTCCAGAGATGCCAATCAACCTACCATGCATGTATTTGGACCGGGGGAGGAAACCGGAGTACCCGGAGGAAACCCCCGAGGCACGGGGAGAACATGCAAACTCCACACACACAAGGTGGAGGTGGGAATCGAACCCCGACCCTGGAGGTGTGAGGCGAACGTGCTAACCACTAAGCCACCGTGACCCCAGGAATTTCATTATTATTATTATTATTATTATTATTATTATTATTATTATTATTATTATTATTATTATTATTATTATTATTATTGCTATTACTGTTGATATTGTCACCTTCTTCATGAGTATGAATTATGAACAAAACAGACTATCCCATTAAGCACAAAAGTAATGGTGCTCTATAAATGGAGAAAGCATTAGTGTGTTAGTGAGCCTAGGTGGCTGAGCTGCACTATTGGCAGATTTGGCACACTCCATGCTTCAGAGACGCTCTTTCACTGTTTAACCAACATGTTCAGCTGTTTGTGTACGCACTGTGTAGGAAGTTAGAGATAACTGACGGTTATCTGAAGAAAATCAGCGCAACTTTTTTACATCAGTCATGAAGTTTCATAATGAAACTCTCCAGAGTTTATAACAGTTTAGGAATAAATACAAACACGTTTAAATATAAGTCTGACATTTGAGTTCAGCTAGGCCACAAAAACATTCACATAAATGATGTATCCTATGTAATGTTGTTATATTCCCATCGGAACTCCTATCTCATGGTTCATCTGTATCTTTTTAACGAAAACGGTGGACAAATATCACAAAATGAGACAGCTTGGTGAGGATTCTCATGCCTCATATTTCCATGGTTACATGGACTCATTTCTGCCATTGTTAATGTCTGTTTTCTCCAAAACAAGATAAGCCCTGTCTTTGTGTCATTCGATGGGAAAGACCTTACCAGTATCGGAGCTCTGACACCAGTCCATCATTTCCATGTCTGTTCTCCATCAGAGTTGTTCAAATCCCTGGCAAGTATTTGATATGTAATGGATGTTAAATTGTCCTTGACAAAGCAGCCTACAACATTCAGCTGACAGAACGAGCTCGACTTCTCGTTTCGTCAATCGATTTGTCCTTGTCGGCGTAATTAGTTACGTCTCGTACAGCTTTAGATTCATGGTTCAAGTGTACAGTGTTTGACAAGTCTTACTGGAAGAGTCGTGTAGCCGTAGGAGTTTGTGTAAAGTCCAGCGCTGAGCATGACATCATTGTGCATCCTGGGATGGATGCAGGGGTGGCGTCCATGTGTTTGCTGTGGAATCATAAATCACCTGCAGTGTTGCCTCCCTGGAGCTTCTTTCTGAGTATTTTTTGACGGTTTGAAGAATTCCGGCCGCAGATAAACATCACTTTAATCTCACACATTTAGCGCCTCGACCTTTCCGTTTCCGCTCATGTACGATCTGCAATTAGACAAGGATATAAACAATCAGACTGCACCCTGCTAAAGGAAAGAGGAAATTGTTCCATGTGGGAGATCCTTTGGTGTCCTAAACACTTTCGAGTGCAAACTAAAATGGTATAAACAATGAAAGTGAACTCTGTATACAATATAT
This sequence comes from Tachysurus vachellii, assembly GCF_030014155.1. Lineage (NCBI taxonomy): Eukaryota > Metazoa > Chordata > Actinopteri > Siluriformes > Bagridae > Tachysurus > Tachysurus vachellii. The sequence continues at coordinate 2,562,291 of NC_083481.1, read as the reverse complement.
AACATGATGGACGAGCAGCTCGATTGCATCAAATCCCTGTGACTTTATTGTTACTAACGTGGTGTCCATGACATAAAAAGAGTATTTTGCCAGAGCTTTCAGACGGAAGATACCATCTGAGAACGGGTTCTTCTTTTTTAAAACCGTAACAAAAAAAGTCTCTGTTGAGAAGAGAAGGTGCACCATGTTCTGGCGTGGGCCAAGTTAGAAAACACAAGTTTAAAAAGGTGCTCAGAATGATTTGCATTGTTGCTGCTTGAACAAGCTCGAGTCAGAACTGACACTAATTGAAGCCATAAGCCGGCTGTGTTTCATCCCGGAACGTTGCTTTCGTGATGTTCCAGCAAAGTTTACGGCTTGACAGCTGGAACCTATTTTTTTCACGGGGTTTCCGTGTAAAAAAAATTGTCTCGGAGAAAGAAAAAAAAAATGAGAGAGAGAGAGAGAAAGTGGGAGGATAAGAAGAGTAACAGCACTTATCCAAATCGTTATCCAAGCATTATACAAATCCTCCTCGACACATTACGGCTCAGGTTTTCCTTTTCGTGATGAATGGAGTTATAAGGAGTAAACATACACTTGCAGACTAAATGGAGAGGGAGCTTTGTTTTCAGCGTGCCTGTGGTTAGTGCTGGTTCTGGACTAAAATTTAGCTTAGTGGCTGCATGTGAAGAAACACTGAAGAAACGTACTCTTTTTTTCGGCACCTGTTTGTCACACACTGACTCACATCTGTCCGAGTGCAGAATAAAACACTTTAAATAATAATAATAATAATCACAGTGTGGTTCGATGGAGCCGAGGTTCTGTTACCGCCCCGAAGTTGATTATTTTCCAACGACAGCATGTTATAATACCACAGCAATTTGTCATCGATTACAATTTCCAGCTTGTCAGCACAGCATGTCAAACTTTTTATCCATATCCGGTTACATTTAATGTTGCTTATAGTAGCGCTAAACATTCGCTTCCTCTCCAGCATCTTTTTTACTTTTTCTCTCTTTTCTTCTCTTTCTTGGTGTTAATACAGTAAACATCACCATATCGGCGATGAGAGTAACTTTGCAGTGTCTGGCATTCAAGTCCATTTGTAACGAGGTGTTACTCACTCTCTCACACATCTTCTATCGCTTATCCGAACTACCTCGGGTCACAGGGAGCCTGTGCCTATCTCAGGCGTCATTGGGCATCAAGGCAGGATACACTCTGGACGGAGTGCCAACCCATCACAGGGCACACACACACACTCTCATTCACTCACACAATCACACACTACAGACAATTTTCCAGAGATGCCAGTCAACCTACCATGCATGTTTTTGGACCGGGGGAGGAAACCGGAGTACCCGGAGGAAACCCCCGAGGCACGGGGAGAACATGCAAACTCCACACACACAAGGTGGAGGCAGGAATCGAACCCCCATGTTACTATGGAAACGTATTAAATGATGACCAGTTCATTAATATAAACCTGTGATTAGCAACTGCACTGCTGTCAGAAATGACCGGATTTATTTGTTTATACACACACACACACACACACACACACACACACAATGTGTTTTATATGCTCTTAAAACTTTAATGAATGTAGTATTTTGACAAAACATTATGTATTTAATATTTTGTTCATTTCCAATGTGGTTTATTTTCTAAATCAATTAGTGCACTTTTCCTTAATTTATGCATTTTAATGAAGAAAAATTACAAACTAAAATGTTTCTCCTCTAAATCCTGGTTTTGGATTGGCTTCATAAAACGATTACTTAAAATGGGATTCATCTGCACAAAATGCTCATTCTAGACTGTGTGTGTGTGTATGTGTGGGTGTGTGTGTGTGTGTGTGGTTGATGAATATCAGTGCGTAGGGGGAGGTCTCAGGCTCTCAGTTCATGCCATGGGCCCTGTAAAGAATGACTGTGGGCCTCGTTTATTATGGGAAACAAGGCCTTCCTAGCCATAACTCTTCCCTATTGGTCCAATGTACCCAGCTCCCCTTTTACAGCCCTCAGCACTATTGTCTGAAAGGTCAGAGAAACCTGTTACCATGAGTAAAAAGCCCTAAATCCCTTTTTTATAGGACCTTACACATTGCTTTAGTTTGATGGACCCGTCGCCCGTAGCAACCCCATCCCATTGATCACTGTATTGGAAAGACACATTGCTCTGAGATTCGAAGTTAGGAGAGTGTGTGTATATGTGTGTGTGTGTATGTGTGTGTGTGTGGGTGTGTGTGCTTTGGATGGAGCTTGTTAATGAGCAAGATCAGTGTTTTTGCTACAGTAAATCAAGCGTCTGCATTCCACGCAGCGATTCCCACGTCACAGGAGCCGGCGCTGACGGATTTCTTCTCAACTGAAATAATATCACGCCATGAGACATATTTGTGTTTTTAGGTTAAAAAAAACACAGATATATTTTTAGCTCTTGGCTAAACGAAAAACTCAACTTAGCCCTTCGCTACTTGTCCTGACAAGTCTCCAAACTACTGATACAATTTTTGGAATTCAGTGGCTGGACACTTATCTCGAGCTGTTGAGAGTCTTTATGGCTTTCCTCCAAAGCTCATACTCTCTCCCAAGGCCATCAATCCGTCGTGAACAACAAGGCTCTGCACCTCACTCCACATTTCCACTTCAGGAAGGAATAAACTTGTACATGTCTATACGGCTTAAATCGGTATAGAATTTTTAATAAATGGCTAACAAGCCTTTAAGAGGAATAAAAGAGGATTAATTTAAGAGGAGTAAAATATAATGTTAGAAGGTGACACACACACACACACACACACACACACATCCACCCAATCTCACTTGATGCTATCAGCTTCTTCAGAAATTCCAGCTTTTCTCTTCTGATGTCATGCTGCAGCTTTTATCTTTTACTATTTTTTTTTTTATTTAGCTAAATTAACCCTTTTGTTATGGTGAAGTATTTCCTAGTTTCTCTGCCACACAAGATGGAAAATGATCTGCAGGACCATGAAAGGTATAAAAGCATGAACAAAACACTATTTTCTCTTATAATGCCATTATACATATAAAACACTCACTCTCACTTATTTTCTCCCGCTTATCAGAACTACCTCGGGTCACGGGGAGCCTGTGCCTATCTCACGCGTCATCGGGCATCAAGGCAGGATACACCCTGGACGGAGTGCCAACCCATCGCATCGCAGGGCACACACACACACTCTCATTTACTCATGCAATCACACACTACGGACAATTTTCCAGAGATGCCAATCAACCTACCATGCATGTCTTTGGACCGGGGTAGGAAACCGGAGTACCCGGAGGAAACCCCCGAGGCACGGGGAGAACATGCAAACTCCATACACACAAGGTGGAGGCGGGAATCGAACCCCCAACCCTGGAGGTGTGAGGAGAACGTGCTAACCACTAAGCCACCGTGCCTCCCATTTCTAAATATTGTAAATGAATATTTCTTTAGTGTAGGTATCAAGAGTTTTTTCAAATGCCTTTATAATAAACAAACAGCTGAGATTAAGCAAATATTCATCAGCTTACTTATTGCTATAACCTACTAAACTAATCACCTGATTAACGCCTGATGGCAAAATCGAGATTGTACTGTGAATGTCGCTGATTTTTGTTTTTAAAGGACTTTGAAGATCTTGTAGATCATTTGCTTGGTCATATCTAAATATTACTGAGAAATTATTCTTAAGGTATATAATAAATATTAATAATTAATAAAAAGCATATATTTTATATTTTGTCCCAGACGTTTGTGAGTGTTCTAGTTTCAGCTAACTCCCTACACAGTTTCCCGGCCCTGGCTTTGTGCCTGCTTCCAGACAGACAGGTGTCTGTGTGCTCACGGTGCAGCTCTGCCATTCACACTGCTCATGTTGACGTTGTGAGTAATGTCCTGGACCAGAGCGGAGCTGGAGGATATGACAGGGCAGGCAGCTGCGAGGGCCGAGCCATGAAGACCTACTCCTGTCTCCAAGATATAACACCCGACCCAGTGACCTTCACTTCCCAAAGTCACGGAGCCTTCCCAGGCCTGGGTGGGCATTGTACCAGCCCTGCTACGACTTCCTATTGAAGTAAAAACAAACCATCAGTGGTCAATGGTTATGATGTTCCACACGATTGAGGTAGATCTTCCGCTGAATGACTAAAAAGCAGCGTGTTTAATCTGTTTCCGATCGCTTTCGCCAGCTGACCGTGTTTCCCAGCGTCTACACCACATACAGGCCATTGTTACCCCTGCGATGGAAACAGCTCTGATTCACACTGTTATCATTACATGCTGAACGCTACTTCCTCTCAGCCGAGGGTGGCGGAGGTTTCTAATTCAGGATAGAGTCAGTGAACACTGCGCATTCTCATGACTCCAAGCCTGACAGACAGAGAAGGTGTCGCTTCTAAGCATCCTGGATTGGGTGTGGAGGCACTCGACTAAATCACACTTTAGAAAAAGAGCCATGTCTGACATCTTTAAAGCCATGTAGGGTGGCCTGGTCTTCCTGGGAACGTGGCTGGGTCCTGGGTTCCCGTGGTGCTTGGTGCTCATGTCATCCTAGCAACAGTGAAACAAAATAATAACATACTGTATATGCGAATGTATGCATCTTATCATTTGACTCATTACTTCAATTTTGTTTTATTTGATTTATTCCTTCCCCCTGGTTTTGGTCATTTCCCAATTCCTGCACTCCAGCAATATCTCCCAGAGCTAGCAACCAAGAAACTTTGAGGCTAAAATGCTTCCTCTGAGACACACATTTTTTTCCCCAAACTGTTCGTCATGCCCTCTTGGAGTCCCAATTACACATAGTGTCAAACCTGTGATCTCTCATCAATAATGTGAACACATTTCTGATGTCCCACTCATGTGTGGCGTTAGAGATTTTATCTAGAGTTACTGTATATAGATCCCTCAAAGGACTGCGTTCCACTCTCTTTTTTTTATGCCTTCTCTTCATACACAATATGTACCGCACACATTAGACTTACAATCTTACCAGATACAAAACCAATCCAAGCTTAGCCTGTGTGATGTTGGTGCTTCCATAAGTAAGACTACGAGGCCTTATAATTCAAATCCAAATGTTCCCACTTGCGTGACTTCAGTTCATGAGACTTTATCTGGTTTGTGGGAGTCAAGAGCTGCAGAAACAAGGAGTTACAGCTCTGAGGAAGCAATAAAGTAAACTGACCAGTTGCCAGCCAGACTGACCTGTCCAGAGTACAGTTTTATATCCACGCGTTAAAGTTGGCGTTTTTTTCCTTTTATTGAAAAACGCATTTAAGTTGTTATTAGAAAAGTCACGATGCTAGGCTAGAAAGCGTGACTGTTACATGGTGTTCTCTGTAGGCAACGTTTTAAGGCAACAATGTGCAATTTTCCGAGATAGGGGACTGTCCCAAATGGATGATTATCGTCCACCAAAGTGTTTGCTAAATTTGGCTTTTATACTTAATATTCTATGGGTTGCAATAGTGCTCTGGGTTGTTGATTGGAAGTTTGGGGTTAAAGCTCCAACACCACCAAGCTGTCAGTGCTGGGCCCTTGTGTGACAAATATTGTTCATTTCAACACATAAAGAAGAACATTCATTCATTCATCTTCTACCGCTTATCCGAACTACCTCGGGTCACGGGGAGCCTGTGCCTATCTCAGGCGTCATCGGGCATCAAGGCAGGATACACCCTGGACGGAGTGCCAACCCATCACAGGGCACACACACACACACACACACACACACACACACACACTCTCATTCACCCAAAAACTCACACACTACGGACAATTTTCCAGAGATGCCAATCAACCTACCATGCATGTCTTTGGACCGGGGGAGGAAACCGGAGTACCCGGAGGAAACCCCCGAGGCACGGGGAGAACATGCAAACTCCACACACACAAGGCAGAGGCGGGAATCGAACCCCCAACCCTGGAGGTGTGAGACGAACATGATAATCACTAAGCCACCGTGACCCCCATAAATAAGAACAAACTGTACGTATTTACTATTTCACACACACACATTTTCAGACCGTATACAAATCAGGTAGCTGACAAACAAAAGAAATGTGACGAGGGCTTCTAACAAACAGGCTGAAATCGAAACACTAATGCAGACAGATAGCTAACAAAGGATAGATAACATCACAAGTCCAGTGCAGAAGGAAGATTTCAGAAATTGACAACGAGAGTGTGAGTTATTTGAAGAGTTGAGTGTGATTGCAAACAGGTGAGCGTCGTTAGCAGTTAGCAGCTGGTGAGAGAATATAAAGATGGCAAAACTTCTTCAGTACAAACTATTAAAGCGCTCGGTCTGGAACACAGAGCGGTGAGTAAACAAGGTATTTGATTCAAAATATTTTGGTCGTTTGCATGTGAAACTATGGCATGTTAGTGATTTTCTAGCAAATGCTCAACATCTGGTCTAAAGACTCCAGAAGTGTTTTGGAGGTTTATTTGTTTTAAGGTTCAATATCTGTGACACATTTCCACAGTCCCTACTCAGATCTTCAGCTCAGGTTACCGTCTTTCCTTGTTCTTCCGATGTATTTTGCTTTCTCTGTTTTTTTTCTTTTTCTTTACACCACCTAAAAACATGGTGGTAGATAATTACTGAGACTAATGATGTGTCTCATTCACCTCCGTAGATCAGGGCACTGATCAGGGAGTCAGATAGTTTATAGTCAGCCTATGATCTTGCCTGACAGAAACATGTTATTAAGCTTACAAATTTATATGACGTATAAAACACTGTTTGGGTTTTGACCGTGAATGGGATATGAATCATCAGTGTCCCGGTGTGTAGTGAATCCTGATCAGTGCATGAACTCGTCTAGATGACATACTGATTCACCACCTAGAATCCCTAGGTGCTGATTGAGACACAGCCTAAATTGCCCCAGTTGAATGAATGAGTGTCCAATCCCGGGTAGTTTCCGATCTTGTTGATAAACAAAGGAATGAAGAAAGTACCGCAATTTAATTCTCCTTAATTCTATCTAGAACACTGAGTAGCATATGACTCAGCGTAAGCATGTTGAAACTCTTCTCTTGAACTCGTCTACAGCAATGAGCCGAATTCGAACATGCCGTCAGTTGTCCTGTGCTCACAGGAAGTCGGTGTTCACTAACGTTTCGAGTGGAGCGGTACCGCTGGCAGAAACTTGGGTACGGTTCCTGAGTGAGAATATTTAGGTTGGCCTGAACAAACCCCCCAACACAACCAGCATGGGCGGAGGGTTTGAGCCAAGTCAACCTCAGATCTAAACTGTGAGACTGCCGAGGCGTGCACTTTTTAATAAGTGTGTAGTGAGCTGCGGAGTGGAACAGCAGAGGGCCACAAATCATCCGGTGAAACCGATGAGTTCAGTGTTTAACACTTTCTCTCAGACTTGCATGGTTTAGAGAGGAATAATCAATTGGTCAGTGCTTTGCCCAGCTTGGACTCAGCTTTGCTCAGTGGCAGCTTGGTCTCTTGATCAAGGCCCTTAACCCTCTCTGCTTCAGTGGTGCTGTATCATGGCTGATCCTGTGCTCTGATCACAACCTCCAAAGTTCTGGATATGTAAAGAAAGAATTTCACTGTGCTGTAATGTATATGTGACAAAATAAAGGCTTCTATTCTATCTATAGTGTCTTCAAAGTAAATGTTGGTATCAAACCCATCACTTTGTAACTGTCGGTGGTAAAGTTATAACTTCTCGGCCACAGGAGAAGTGTTTCATTCATGTTTAATTCACTTCAGAGAAAGAACTCAGAGAAGGATGTTCTCAGATGTTGATGGATAAGAAGTAAGACTTTCATGTTCTCACTCACTCACACTCACTCATTATCTACCACTTATCCGAACTACCTCGGGTCACGGGGAGCCTGTGCCTATCTCAGGCGTCATCGGGCATCAAGGCAGGATACACCCTGGACGGAGTGCCAACCCATCGCAGGGCACACACACACACACACTCTCATTCACTCACGCAATCACACACTACGGACAATTTTCCAGAGATGCCAATCAACCTACCATGCATGTCTTTGGACCGGGGGGAGGAAACCGGAGTACCCGGAGGAAACCCCCGAGGCACGGGGAGAACATGCAAACTCCACACACACAAGGTGGAGGTGGGAATCGAACCCCCAACCCTGGAGGTGTGAGGTGAACGTGCTAACCACTAAGCCACCGTGACCCCCACTTTCATGTTCTTTCGTTAATTAAAAAAACGCATCTTGATAAAGTCCTTTGGTACAAACACGAGCAGTTCTAGAGAAATAATCAACTTCAGCGTGTTAACACTACCTCAGTGGATGATTATTTTCCAATAACAGCATGACACTGAGTGTTGTACTTTGCCTAATTAGGTCAGCCGGCTTGCTGTGTGGTTTTGAGTTACAGAGTCATCAGGCGCTGTTTTCCAGCGAACAGCATGTAGTGACAGTCAGGAAGGCTTCATGGAGACCAACATGAGCCACAGCCTTGTTACTCGAGACCAGCAAAGCTGTGTAAACACTACAAAAATGAAAAGTTGCACGATGCCCGTTTGGAACGTATTAGCTTCCATGAATAACCTGTGTTTAGATTATTACAGCCAAACCCAGAAATTTGGCTCTGACCTGCTCCTGGATTGAAGGCCAGTTAACCTCTGGAGTCGACAACTGAATCGTCAGGTTTTGGACAGTGCTTCAGGTTCTTATGGAAAATATATAAATGTCTTATTCATCTGCTTAACATAGAGACATATAAAAAAAAAAAATGAAAGAATAATCGCAACATATTGTCTAATAATTCTTTGGTTTATCAATAAATATTATGGAACAAATGTTAAAGAAATATTTCTATTAGTCTTTAACGACTTCACGTGTAGTGTAATGGAACTAAAGCCCTGCTGAGATGGGATTAGTTTTACACGTCTAGGTGGAATATCGTACCAGGTTCATCTCTGAAGCAGTAGAAACAACACAGGGTAATAAAGTTAATCCTGTCCCAATTGAGGGGGGCACGGTGACTTAGTGGTTAGCACGTTCGCCTCACACCTCCAGGGTCGGGGTTCGATTCCCGCCTCCACCTTGTGTGTGTGGAGTTTGCATGTTCTCCCTGTGCCTCAGGGGTTTCCTCCAAGTACTCCGGTTTCCTCCCCCGGTCCAAAGACCTGCATGGTAGGTTGATTGGCATCTCTGGAAAATTGTCCGTAGTGTGTGAGTGAATGAGAGTGTGTGTGCCCTGCGATGGGTTGGCACTCCGTCCAGGGTGTATCCTGCCTTGATGCCCGATGATGCCTGAGATAGGCACAGGCTCCCCGTGACCCGAGGTAGTTCGGATAAGCGGTAGAAAATGAATGAATGAATGAATGAATGTCCCAATTGACACGTTGGTAAAGATTCTGTCGTATATTGTGAGAGTTGTTAAGCCTTTTTTCCGTTACAGTAATTCTCTCGCTCTTCTCTATAATCTCACGCCAAACGACAATGTAGAGAACAGAGCGATTAAACGTTACCATTAGTTAGAGCACACAAGCGAGAGTGCTACGATTTGCCCTAGGTAATCCCAGATGGGGGTCAATGGGACTAAACTGCCTGTGATATCTTGCAGGATTTCTAGCTTTGTGATTGCACAGGTGAGCTACTAATCAGTGTATGTAATGCTTCAACCGACATTTTACCTCAAGGATTACCTCAAATACGTTTAGCTGAGATGAAACAAGAACGGAAAACCAGGCGAAACCAATCTCACGTGCGCTTCGGAGCCACTCAGAGGAAACGTGTTGTATCTGTGGGAACTGAGTGGATTTGCTGAACGCTGACTACATCTGCTGCACAACCAGAGCATGCGGACGTACAGTACGTTAAGAGGTACTGAGTCGATTCTGATGCAGACTCCATGATATTCGATATGAAATACAGCAGAAAGCAGACATTTTAATTCAATTACGCAGGTCTGGTGGTTTGGCTTAACTTCATGAAGTCTTGCGTTATTAGTTCTCATTTGACCGAGATTCAGGTTTCCAGGAGCTCGCTCTGTTTTTTTGCAAGTTCAGTTTATTTTGTCTTCTTCTTTTTTTTCCTGATTGAACTTGATGGCTCTTTTGGTTTAATTCCAATTTGAGAATAAATGGAGTTCAAGACTGAAAATCAGAAGTTAAAACTCAATTTGTCAAAGGATTTATTGCTGAAATGATTTACTGAGCGTTTGTGTTCAGATTTATTTATTTTTTTTGTAGTGTATGAGGATTATCATGTTCTGGAATAATCTCAGAGCACAGGTTCAACTAGGTTTATTCATCCTGGTCAGACTGGTGGTGGAACTGCTGCCTGTCCTGAGAAATACACCCTGAGCGAGACACCAGGACATCACAAGGCACACACACCTTCACAACAAGGGGGTTTAGAGTCATTCTATATTCAGAGGAGAGAAGAAACTGGAAGAACCTAGAAGAAAACCCGTACGGACCCTGAGAGAACTTGTGAAATTGCATCTGAGCCCCGGATCCTTAGATTTGAGACGTGATCAGATTTAGGAAGATCTACGGAAGCTCTTTTTGACCAATCTTACTAGAGAAAAAATGTGAAACATCTGAATCATCATCATCATGAAGAAAAGGAAAGAAATCAATCAGAGAATTTATAACTCTTGAAACTGAACATCCTTAATTTAGCCATTTTACATGCTGAGTGTTGTCTGCTTTTGGTCCACCTCAAGAAAAAAACAGGTTCTTCGAAGGTTCTTCCAGGGTTCCTCGTGTAAATAATGGTTCTTTGCTTCCTGACAGCATTCTACTACAAACCCTTTCCAACAGAGAAACAACGACCGTAGGTTTCCTTCAGAGGAGCAAGTGAAGAACCGTCAATAGATCTAGATCTACATTTTGTATGAGCTCAGATTCACTCCAGTCAGCGTATTAGAACAACATCAAGAATCGCACAGTCAGCACTTTTATGATTGATCTTTATTTATTTATTTTTTTAAAGATTGTTTAAAATATAATTCTGGTTAATTTACCTAATCTCGCACTGAAAACCTGAAACTGTATTTCTAAGAGAAGGAAAAATCCCCAAATCCTATGTGTAATAAGTTTTGGCACTCTTGTGTTTAGTACTGTGTGTCACCTCCCTGTGCTGACATAACAGCAGTGAGTCTTCTCCCATAACTGTTAAGATTCATTAGTGTGATTCCAGAGCTGAGTGTTGAACTCCAACACCAACAATTGCAGCAAAGTGTACTGAAAAACCAGAGCGAAAGCACACACTCACACACGCGCACACACACATGCCCACACACACGTCGAGAGCAATCAGACGCAGCATTCGACTCCAGAAGGCCAGCTGGATAACAGGCTTGAGTTCAGAGCAATTAAAAATGGACTTTGAGCGAGTGTTCAAGCTGAGCTGCAGTCGTACATCCAGGAAAACTGAGGACCGGTGAGTGAAAAAAAAGAGAAAAAATACACTCATCTCTCTCACTCATTTTCCTCGGGTCACGGGGAGCCTGTGCCTATCTCAGGCGTCATCGGGCATCAAGGCAGGATACACCCTGGACGGAGTGCCAACCCATCACAGGGCACACACACACACACTCTCATTCACTCACACAATCACACACTACAGACAATTTTCCAGAGATGCCAATCAACCTACCATGCATGTCTTTGGACCGGGGGAGGAAACCGGAGTACCCGGAGGAAACCCCCGAGAACATTCAAACGCCACACACAAGGCAGAGGCAGGAATCGAACCCCCAGCCCTGGAGGTGTGAGGCAAACGTGCTAACCACTAAACTCACACAATCACACACTACAGACAATTTTCCAGAGATGCCAATCAACCTACCATGCATGTCTTTGGACCGGGGGAGTCGAACCCCCAACCCTGGAGGTGTGAGGTGAACGTGCTAACCACTAAGCCACCGTGCCCCCTAGAAAAAATACAGAATCGCATAAAAAAGAGATGTTAATGAGTGAATCTAAAACAGCATATTAAAGGAGATTAACTACATAACATCTTGAAGTGTTTTATTCCTCTTTCACAACAGCAATTTACCCAAAATAATCGATTTGAATTTATTAATCTGCAACACTTCATAGTTTTTAATCAATTTAGTGATATTTGATGCTATAATATGTATTATAGCAGCTATAAGCATAAACGTAACCATGACTCCGTCCTTCAGCAGCCTGGTTCTTCTCAATTTTGATGATTATTAGAAAAAAATCGCAGCTTGTTTATTAAGTTGCGACAAAGAAACACCAAAGAAGTGTAAAAACGTCTCCGTCCTGAAGATGTCAAAAAAATACAACAACGGCAGTTTAACAAGGTCTCCTCTGAAACCGGAGACTCTTTCCCCAAAATCTCCTGATTATAATTCACCATTCAACAGTTTTTTTTTTTTTTTAAATAACACATTTTACCTTCAACTCTGAAATTCAGCGTAAGATTATCGACAGAGGGAAATACACGCGTCTCACACCGAAAGACTCGTTTTAGATCAGACTCGGACACAACATCATTCGTTTCTTGATACTGATTGAAAAAGTTCTCCTTGTGGTCCTGTGTGAAGTTCTGAATGTCCTGCAGGATCTCCTCATCCTCTCTGTGTTTCCTTTAGGGAGCAGAACTTGGAGAAAAGTGAGTAAACTATTAAACAAGCAAAAAAGACAAACATCTAAGACGGCGTCACGGTGCGTCACGGTGCGGCACGGCTCCTGCGCTCAGACACAATAAACCTGTACTGCACCTCGAAAAACCTCTTTGTCAGAAGAACCGTAATGAAGCGGTAAAACAGCCGTAAATCTAATTCGAGATGCTTTACATCTGCTTCACAATGAAACTTTTTGACAGGAACAAATTAAGGCAGCCTTGGACCTGGAGACTTTAGTTTATTTGCTAAATTGGATCAGTCTGCCAAAATGACTTGGCCTTAGCTCAAGGATTCATAAATTGTCTGCCGTTTGGGCAGAAAAACAAAAACTGCTTGATTTATGCGGTGGGTTAAAAAAAAAAAAAAAAAAAAAAAACTTGTTGAAGTTTGCAGGTTTGCTTCTGTCATTCCTCTAAACTTTTTAATAAAAATCTATCACAAGCTGCTGCGGCTGAGGCTTCGACTCCAAGACCTCCGAGCTCGATCCTGGGAGCTGCTGCTGGTGAAGTGCTAAATTCACCCGAGTGCTGATGTTAAAGAAAACACGTAGCGCTTTCTTTGGTCGAGATTCAGATGAGGGATACAGGCCACTTGCTGCTTGCCTGGTAACGACCCTCGCAGGTCCGGAATCGTTCTGCACAGGGACGCTGAGGGACATCTTAAAGAAGACGCAGTTCTAGAAAACAGCCCTGTAACGAGAACCGAGCTCTGCGAGCTAATGTATAATGATGTCACTGGTGTAATATTCAGGACAGGGAGTTAAAAAAAAATAGTAAAAAAGACGGTAAAAAGAAAGAGAGAAAAAAATAAACATTAGCATGATGTACATTTGCAAATCTAAGATGGCAGACAGCGAGACGAGGAAAGAGAGAGTTTATGTCACCTTTATCCACACCCTAAAGTGTTGTGTTCCTCTTACATCATGACAATTTAATTATAATTGAATCACTCACTCACTCATGTTCTACCGTTTATCCGAACTACCTCGGGTCACGGGGAGCCTGTGCCTATCTCAGGCGTCATCGGGCATCAAGGCAGGATACACCCTGGACGGAGTGCCAACCCATCGCAGGGCACACACACAAACTCTCATTCACTCACGCAATCACACACTATGGACAATTTTCCAGAGATGCCAATCAACCTACCATGCATGTCTTTGGACCGGGGGAGGAAACCGGAGTACCCGGAGGAAACCCCCGAGGCACGGGGAGAACATGCAAACTCCACACACACAAGGTGGAGGCGGGAATCGAACCCCCAACCCTGGAGGTGTGAGACGAACGTGCTAACCACTAAGCCACCGTGCCCCCTATAATTTAATCATTTAAGGATATAAACAGTCAACACTGGTGCTATAGAAGCTATAAACATTTGTTCCCACAACAGTTCTCTCTCAGTGTATGCTGAATGCAGCTTGATAAAAATGTTTGACTTTAAAAAAAAAAACACTTCACTGTCATTGTTGTGTGGGAAAACCTGACCTTTCCAAAGCGCTGACACTGGAGATGCTAAACAATCAGCTTATTACAAAAAAAATTACCCGCAAATGTGTTGTTTGGCTGTTACTATGGAAACAATGACGTCCTAAAAAGTACAGTTACGTTATAAGTTACAAACAGCTTTCGACCAATCAGAATCCAGGATCCAGCATTTTGTGTTGCATTTTTGCTGTGTTTGTTGATGCTATTTAGTTGTGAGCAAATCTGTTTTAAGGGTCGGTTAATTTATATCCCAGACTTCCCACAGCAGCAGTGCGCCGTGTCCGTCCGTGTTTCATTTCGAAGAGGACACGGCTATGTGACAAACTTAAGCTGCTTGATGGATGAGTGAAATGGGGGCTCCGGCCAGGACAAACACATTGTGAATAGGTCCTCATTCATTTGGGGCCTTCGTGGTCAGGTTCGGAGCGGTGTTTCAACAACACTCCTATTGTGCCTTCTCCTTCAATAAATAGAGCTGTGCATTCATGGGCGCTATTGATACATCATTTTTCACATATGTCCAGATGTCACCAATGGGAGGGGGAGATGGTTTGGGGTGGGGAGGTGTAGGGTTTTTGGTTGGCTTTGGGGGTAAAGCATTTTTATTATTTTTTTTTTTAACACACCTGGAGGGTGCACGATATCCGAGAATGAAAGTTCGTTCATTACAGCTGCTGTGAGA
>NC_083481.1:2540000-2545000 GCF_030014155.1 Tachysurus vachellii | reverse complement strand
TGGGGGCTGGCCACAGTTACCTTTGTCATGAATCACTGTGCGAATGGGACGTGAGCCAGGCAGGGCTGGTGATAGCACTCACACCACACACGCACACACACACACACACACACACACACACACACACACACACGCACGCGCACACACACTCTCTCTCTCTCACACACACACAGAGCAGACACAATGAGACGCACTGCAGAGCTCCATGGAAATGAAAATAATCCTGCCAATGCCACCCCTGTTACAGCCCCTGCCTCCCACTGTGGACTTGAAGTGTGTGTGTGTGTGTGTGTGTGCACCAAGTACGCACCTCTCCAACGCACTCAAGGCCTCTCAAGCACCTACAAAGTCAGATCCATTGCAAGTCATATTGGTGTCTGGGGGCCTGCTGTAAAGGGAGGAATTTGACAAATATCCAATCAATTCCTTCTCTCTCTCTCACACACACACACACACATACACACACACACACACATACACACACACCAACTCAAACCTAAAAGCCCTTGGCGAGGCCTGAGCACTGCTTGATTAAGCAAGCACGAGTAAATCTCCCACTGTCAGCGTGCACCTTGGTGTCCTGATAGCTCATCTGTTCCAATCTCTGCAGTCCAGCACCTACAGTCTTCTCAGAGAACCGTAACACATCATGTCCGACGACGAACTGCTCACGCTGGTTTCGTTAGCAGCGATGACTTCCCTTATCTCAGTCTAAGAGGAAAGTCCAGATCGTAATCGCTGAAGAAGAATGAGAGATCGGTTCTGACAAACTGCGTTACAGCAGGAAACTTCGAAAAGAAACACAGCGTAATAGCATCAAAGTCAGATGTTTATCTCATAGACTAGTAAAAAAAAGAAACGGTGGCTTAGTGGTTAGCACGTTCGCCTCACACCTCCAGGGTTGGGGGTTCGATTCCCACCTGCGCCTTGTGTGTGTGGAGTTTGCATGTTCTCCCAGTGCCTCGGGGGTTTCCTCCGGGTACTCCGGTTTCCTCCCCCGGTCCAAAGACATGCATGGTAGGTTGATTGGCATCTCTGGAAAATTGTCCGTAGTGTGTGAGTGCGTGAGTGAATGAGAGTGTATGTGTGCCCTGCGATGGGTTGGCACTCCGTCCAGGGTGTATCCTGCCTTGATGCCCGATGACGCCTGAGATAGGCACAGGCTCCCCGTGACCCGAGGTAGTTCGGATAAGCGGTAGAAGATGAATGAAATGAATGAAAGGATTCCTTCATTAAAGAATGTCACCTTGTGCTTTTCATCCGTTTATAATTACGTCTAATGTAGAAAGCCCAGAAGTGCAGAACACTGACACTGGAGACTCCTTCTGTTAATGACATTTAAATATCTGCTTAGAAAACTTTTGTTTATATGGAAAGTTTGATGTAAATGACCTGTTGCTATGGAAACGATACGTCAATAGGACGACTCCATTCATATTTTCAGTACAGATTTTGTCTGCTTACACCGCATCCCAGGCTTACACACACACACACACACACACACACACACACAGTCTCACTGGTGTAAACAAGGCTTTATGTGTAACTGCTGAACTTTTTATAAGCATTCCTTATGAAGCACTTCTAAGTGTGTGTATACTGTATGTAACTCTTCCTCACAGGTCAGCATCTGGGTTTTGCTTTCGTTTATCTACGTCCGGTCGGCCGCAAAGTGTTGACAAAAAACGAATTTCCCCATTTGAAATAATTGCAGATTAAACTGTATAAAACAGGATAAAAGCCCACACTCATAATCTCATCCTTTGAGACAGCTCAAAAGTCCCTCAGTGATTATTCCAGAGTGTCCGATGTTTAACACCATAACGGTGTAGCAAAGAGGAACAACAACGTCGTGATGGACATCTGAACAGCTCGGGACGTCACGTGAGGTGTCTAATCACATCTGGATTACTGAATCCATCAGATCTGCCATCCAGGCTTTGGTGACACTTTTTTGTTTTTTAAACATCCAGTGTTGCCCCCTACTGGTAATTAACAGCACTGCTTCAGGAAAAAACACTGAATCAGCACCACGATCAGAAATCAGTTCTGCTAGATTTATTTACTAAATGACTGAATAACGTAAAAGCAAGAGATCATTCCTTTGTGATGGTGCTATTTGCAGAAAGAGATCTTCACCGTGGTCAGACTTACAGTATAAACATATCAGAAGTCGTGGCCTAATGGTTAGAGAGTTTGACTCCTAACCCTAAGGTTGTGGGTTCGAGTGCCGGCCACGACTGAGGTGCCCTTGAGCAAGGCACCGAACCCCCCAAACCGCTCCCCGGGCGCCGCAGCATAAATGGCTGCCCACTGCTCCGGGTGTGTGTTCACGGTGTGTGTGTGTGTTCACTGCTGTGTGTGTGCACTTTGGATGGTTTAAACGCAGAGAACGAATATGTGCAGAGAATCTGAGTATGTGTCACCGTACTTAGCCGTATGTCACGTCACTTTCATATACATCTTCTACAAACAAAATCCTCTCTTGTGCTGTTTACATCCTCAGGTCTTTTATGATTATGATAGTTATGTATATTAATCACAGTACTCTGAGATACAGGACATCTCAGACTGTAGTCTTTCATCAGCTGTGTGAGGAAAGTTCTTCTGAGGCAGAAAATGGAATCAGCATACAGTAGTGTGTGATTTCTGGCTCAACTTCAGCTCCATCGCTCTGTTTCATCGCTTTCTTCCAGCTAAAGAAACGATTTCTGTTTGTACTCCCCACGACATTTAGCAACCGATCGAGTTGCTTATTATTATTATTATTATTATTATTTTTTTTACAAAATATAAAGAAACTAGCAGCTAGTAGTTTTTAAACCACTGCAGCCCGGAGCAGGCAGGGAATAAAGATGAATAAATGAACAATGTGTGTTGACGTTAAGGATGTTGATGAACACGACGTGCAGGAAAGCTCGTACGTGACCTTTTGCTTTTTTGGGCTCACGTCTAATCTAATCCGGATCGGTCTTGCCAGGTCCTACGTACGCATCAGCCTGTTCTCTTCTATCAGAAGAGACACATGAAGACTTTTTTTTAGACTGCTCATGCTGCATTCTCAGTCGTTCCTCTTCCACATACGTACTGCATACAGAGCTTGCGGACTCGGACTGTTGTCTAGCGTCACTGTGATTGACAGAAGAACAAACATCATCCATCCTAATCAGAGAGTTTGGGCAATTTTGCTCTTGGCATCTGTTGCTCCAGACACTTTTCTATTCACGTCTAGATTTTCATCCGTGCTTCCAGGGCTTAAGACATAAAATCGTGAGATGGTTATACAGTATATACGTACTGTATTAATACAAGAATCCTGGATGTTGATTTGTATGAAGATTTATTCAGGGTTAATATTTGACAATAAAATCCTAGGTAGATGCCCGCAAACATCCCGTTCCTTTGCCCTGAAATGTGTGGCTCAGGCTGTAATTACACAGAAGTCCTTATCTCATAGCACTGATGGGAGATGGAAGGCTTTGGCTGCAAGCCCCAGACCACAAATTCCAGTTTCCCGAGTTGCCTCGGTCAGAGCAGTGGGACCAAGGCTGTGAAACAGCATGCATGCTTCCCCAGAGGAGGCCTGCCAGGAAGTGCACTAACGCCTGCCTTCAACCCTTCACACACACACACATTAGTGTGAAACATATGAGCCCAAACTCCACAACAACACTGAGTCAGCATGTGTTCTCCAACCCACAGCGCGAAATCAGACTCGCACTCTGTCACGGATGACGGAGCTAATAATTCAATTCTCCATCCGTCACAGACAGCATCCATATTTGGAGGGCGAAGCCGTGTGTGTGTATGTGTGTGTGTGTGTGTCTGTGTGTTTAAGATGACTTATGGGATATCTGATCTTTTCATATGTTATGTTTAACTGTGTATATGTGCTTTGGCATGGGTTGTGTTTTATTTTTAAACAGTCGTGAAATGATCGTACGCTCGTGAGATATTAATTAAACGCCGAAGGCAGACGGGAAAAGGATGAGACTCGATCAGGATGTTAAACAAACAGACCTGTAAATGTTCGTTATCTAATAAATGTGTGTGTGTGTGTGTGTGTGTGTGTAGGGTATGAATGTGTATTAGGATGAAGTTAAATCCTACAGATCACTTATCTGCCCACCCAGACTCCGTCTTTCTCGTCCTCCAGCTCGGCAGAAATGAGGTAAAAGTCTAGTCTGCCAGCAGGTTGAGTTAAGCCCGGTGTGAGACACGGCGCTATCGCTGACGTCTGACATACATGTATATGTTCGTTTTCATATAAATCTAGCTCCTGTTCTCACGGCTGTTTTTGTAGCACAGATCATTTTAACACACTTTATACCACAGAGCTATTATTCTCAAATCACGGGTTATGTGTGTTCTCTAACTGCACGGCAAATTACAGGTTTATATACAGTAAATGCGCATGAATTTATTTATATTAATAAATCTTTATTCGATCTGTTTTTATTATTTTTTCAAATTAACTCAGAATTTTTTTTCCCAGACGCCAGAAAAACGTGTCCGTGTTGACAATCGAGCGTCTTCGTCACGTCTCACTCCACGGTGGTGTTAATATGAAGCTCATATGAATGTAGACGCTCAGGACTTTAATAATGTGTAGAGTTTCATCACTACTTCTGTTTTTCTCTACAATACTAGAGGTGATATATACATAGGAAAGTTCCAGGTTTATTTTCTCCACACAGATGTTTGTATCTTCAGAGTAAATGTTGATATCAAACCCGTTTCTGCTCTCTGAGACGATCTGAGTGTTTGTTCATCTAAAAATCAGCTCAGATTTATCTTCAGCATTAAAATTCAGTGTAAGATTATCAACAGAGGGAAAAACACACGTCTAAAACACACTGAAAGAACATTGGAGTGCCAACCCATCGCAGGGCACACACACACACTCTCATTCACTCACGCAATCACACACTACGGACAATTTTCCAGAGATGCCAATCAACCTACCATGCATGTCTTTGGACCGGGGGAGGAAACCGGAG
>NC_083481.1:2502500-2535000 GCF_030014155.1 Tachysurus vachellii | reverse complement strand
CATGCACGTTAAGTGGTCGGCTTCATTAATTCCTAACATTTCAAAGCGTTCCTCTTTCCGCAGCTGAGGCACTGACTGTATGGCAACAGCTCACGCTTTTTGCGACTCCAGTGTCCTGCATGATTTAGCCCGATTTTATTATCTTTTCTTAATTCGTTCCCATTTCCCCTTAGCCCTCTTTGATGTTCCACTCCCCTGCTTTATGGTAATTGGGCCTCATTTATTTTGTGGAGTGAAAATTGCCCCTGAGAGGATCAGGTTGTTTACACCCTGAGGATTTTTGCAGGATTGGATTTCAGTGGGAGTTTTATCCCCTTTTCCACCCCGTTTGGGAGGAAGCGAGCTCTTGGAAGGAATCAGGAACACCTTTGGGTCAATCCCGTAAGCCACGACGAAGTTACAAACACTCGTTAAACCAAAGAGCTACACCTGGAAGATATCTGGTGATGTTATTTAACTTTCTTGAAATGCCCTTAAACTTTAAGTGGAAATAACTGTTAACCCTTGACGAGAATTTTAAGGTAATGGACCGGCAGAGCAGCTTGTACTCGTAAAATCTGACTGGGAAAAAAACAACAACTTTTTCTTTAAATTCAGACCACGGCAGGAAATCAAAGGTACATTAAGGTCAAGGTCAGGAGAAAGATTCTGTATCCATCGCGAGGATTCTACATGAACAAAGGCTTTAGCTTTGAAAACTCATCATGCTGACGATACTAAATCCAGCACACAGAGGATTCTAGAAAAGACATGTTGATTACTCACATAGAACGGCCACCCTGAGAATTCTAGTACCTCAAATACCAAGCATTATAAATCACACTTATAATTCTAGAACAATAACCCTAGGAATTCTAGACCCATTAACCAGATTCATTTAGTATGATGATTACAAGCAGTGTGGAACCACCACTCTGAGAAATTTATAACCACATCGCCAAGAATCCTAAAAACTACACATCCAAAATTCTAGCAATAACAGCCACCCAGCGGATTTTAGAACCACCACCATGAGGAGTGTTGAACCACCACTCTGGGAATATTAGAACCAAGGATTCTTGAACCATCATAACAAATTTTCTAGAAACACCACCACACATATTTGAAACACCACCCAGTGGAGTGTAGAACCAACGCCTCAAAGATCCTAGAACCCTGGCACTCCAAGAACCCTAGAACCACCACCCAGTGGTTTCTGAAACTACCACCCTCAGAATTCTAGAATGGTCACCTTTGCCCCTTTTCCACCAAAAAAAACCGGGTGCTGGTTCAGAGCTAGTGCTGGTGCTGGTTCAAAGTTGGTTCCACTGGCGAACCTTCTAAGAACCGGTTTGCCTTTCCATCGGTTAGAGAACATCACAGAGCTGAGTCTGACGTCACTGTATGCGTGTCACGTTACACAGCAACATTAGCGCAGCAGCGGTAAACACAAACACATCAACAATGGCGGATGTTGCTTTACTGTTAATTCTCATGGCTTTATGAACCGACATTGGCATCTAAACACGGCGAATCCAACGTGTACGTGCAGCTCCATGTAATCTGTATAAACGGAGGTTGTTATCGAGAAAGTACATAACGTTATTTTATTATTAACACAGAAAAAAGTTAGTCTTAGCATGTAGCTACTTACTATCATGTGTGCTGATAATGTATCATATCGCGGTAAACTAAAAGTGTATTAAACATTAGTATACTTAAGGTACATTATCAAATGCGCTAACAGTAGCCCCGCCCACAGCCCCGCCCACAGCCCCTGACACAAGCGGTTCTTAAGTCTAGACCAACAACGTTTTGGTGCTACTTAAGAACCACTTTTCCTGGTTCAGAGCCGGTGCTTTGGCTGTCGAAAAAGAAAGAACTGGTTCTAAATTAGGCTCCGAACCAGCACTCAAACTGCCTCGGTGGAAAAGGGGCACTTGAGGACTGTAGAACCACCAATGTCAGTAGAAGGTCTAAAATCAAGGATGTCCAAACTGTTCATTCATGTCAAAGGTTTGGTTACAACCTGAATAAATTTGATGGCTAGGACTACTTGGGTTTACTTTAAATGAGGGGCTCAGAGGAAGTAAGACTTATATCTAAAAAGACAACATCAAATTTTTTAATAATCTCACAGAAATCATATACCAGGATAAAGTTCAACACATGGTTTAAAAGAAGTGCACAAGGCAGATATGACTCATCTTCAATAAGAGGGTTCTGGGGAACGCTCCGTGAGAGACAGGACTACATCAGACAAAACGGCAAGCTCAGATTCATTTTTCTGCTAGTGAAAGCTTTAATAATCTCTCTGTACAGCTGGGCAGTACAGGTGTATTCATCCTCACCTCCACAGCCTTATCATAACATGGAAGACTTTTCCATCCTTGTGGCTGTTGGCTCCAAACAACTTTCCTGTAGCTCACCAGGGCACATTTAAAAGCTCGTCATGGATTGTTCCCATCCCCTGCTGTTTTCTCTCTCGTCTCTCTTTATGAGCGACTGGAAGTTATTAGAAAAATGAGGCCATTGCGAGGACGAGTCTTTTGTTGAGCAATGACAGCGCTCTCAGGCTCATTCGTCAAGCTGTTGTTCTCTTTCTCCCCTCGCCGTTAAATTAAACACAAATGTTTCAGCACACTTATTGTGAGAGGGAACAACAGCAGTTTATTGCTTCATTTTGCTTCAGAGACATACACTACTTCATGTCATGTTTTTGCATTTGTATGAGAGAGCATTTCAAACCGCAATATCTGCTTCTAAGGAACGACAACGCTAACGCGGCCCTTCCTGACAATTTAAAACTCACACTTACGCCATCAATCACAAAATAAAAAAAAACTTGCGGCTAAATAGACAATAGAGTTCGAGCTGATTGTCATAAAAAAATTAAAATGGAGACAATCACGGTGAAATAATTGGCAACAGTAATCGTAGAAAGGCGCCTACACAAACTACAATGAGGAGGTCAAGGATTCGAGATTTACCACCACGAGGATTTTAGATCCACCACCCCGAAAACTCTAGAACCACCGTCTTGAGAATTCTAGCACATCCAACCCCAAGGACTGTAGAACTGGAGATTTCTAGAACCTCCACCCTGAGGATTGTAGAGCAAAGGGAGAGGTAGTGTTAGTCATGGTGAATTTTTAAAACCACCACAACAAAAAGGGTACAAAGTCCATGCTGCCCTCTCTAGAACCACCACCCTGAGGATTCTAGAACCACCAGAAGCTTTGCCATTGAGGATTCTTTACACTGATGATTCTACAGCCACCACCATTAGGGTTCTCTGACTATAGAACCACCACCCTAAAGATTGTAGCCTAACCAGGCTCACCATTTTAGAATTCTTCAGCCTGAGGATTCTAAAGCCACCACCCCAAAATTCTAGAAAGGAACCACCACCCCAAGGATATATTGTTGTTTTTAGAACCTGCACTATAAGGATTCTAGGACATCTACTCAAAGTATTCTTGAATCACTGCCCAGAGGAAACTAGAGCTACCACCAAGGGATTCTAGGACTCCCAAATATTCTAGAATGACCAGAGGTGTCAGACACATTTTGAAGAGAATCGTAGAACCTTAATGGTGAGGGTTTTACAATCAACACCTGTCACCGTTCTTATAATCATATCTGTTTAGTCATCCAGTGCATCATTAAACTATGAAAAGAATGCTAGTCTTCTATTTTCTGTACTAACAGATTTTCGCTGCTGAGAAAACATGAGAAAAGAAATGCTTTGGTGTCTTTCACACACATGTAGACAGAACCGGCACTGAGAGCACTGCTCCCCTGTTTTATCCTATATATTTTTTGAAAAGGAACCTTAGATTAAAACCACAGACTCCAAAACCAGCTTTGGCACAACCCTCTACCTCGGGTCACGGGGAGCCTGTGCCCATCTCAGGTGTCATCGGGCATCAAGGCAGGATACACCCTGGACGGAGTGCCAACCCATCGCAGGGCACACACACACACACACACACACTCTCATTCACACACTACGGACAATTTTCCAGAGATGCCAATCAACCTACCATGCATGTCTTTGGACCGGGGGAGGAAACCAGAGTACCCGGAGGAAACCCCTGAGGCACGGGGAGAACATGCAAACTCCACACACACAAGGCAGAGGCGGGACTCGAACCCCCAACCCTGGAGGTGTGAGGCGAACGTGCTAACCACTAAGCCACCGTGCCCCCCTGGCACAACCCTGATTTTTTTATTTATATTTTCTGACTTCACTTGCATATCGACCTCTATCAAGGTTATCCGAGATGTCAAACAAAACTTGACCAAGTGATCTTCTCTTCTGTTCTCTGACTTCCCAGCTCAAACATGAATTATCACGTGCGTCTCTCCGACGTAAATAAGAAAATTCTTTGAACCAAAGTGAGCTCAGGTGTGCACAGACTCTCTTTCACACCATTTGGAGACAACTCAATAAAACCTCGTGTTTCCATCCAGCAGGCAGTTAGGCCATGAGAAGCGCGATGGAATTCCACAGCTTGGACCATCGTACAGATCTAGTCAATCTTTCTCACAAGTTCTCCACCCCCCCGTTTCCTTCTCTTTTCCAGTTCAAACTTCATGGTCTTGGAATGTTTCCTTGACACACGGGCATAAAAACGCTTCGCTTCACGCATAACTTTCGGTGACTCATCTGCGCTTGTATCACTTTGAATCGGTTTGTCTGTCGTTTAATGATTATCAGAAGACTCTAACGCAGAGCAGGGGGCCGAGTTCATTAATATCAAACAGATACGCGTTCGGCAAAAGAATTTATTTGGAAAAACAAGTCATGAAAAAAATGACCCGCTAACTGTTCGCCAACGAATGTCAGACATTTCCTTCACTTTATTTTCGTTTAGCAGACACTGTGGTCAACAAATATAATTTCTTTTTCTTTATAATGAGAGCTGCATGTTCTCCCCGTGCCTCGGGGGTTTCCTCCGGGTACTCCGGTTTCCTCCCCCGGTCCAAAGACATGCATGGTAGGTTGATTGGCATCTCTGGAAAATTGTCTGTAGTGTGTGATTGCGTGAGTGAATGAGTGTGTGTGTGTGTGCCCTGCGATGGGTTGGCACTCCGTCCAGGGTGTATCCTGCCTTGATGCCCAATGACGCCTGAGATAGGCACAGGCTCCCCGTGACCCGAGGTAGTTCGGATAAGCGGTAGAAAATGAGAGAGAGAGAGAGTATAATGAGAGCAGCTCCATTAACCATAAACAGAAGGTTAATCTTCTGCCCTACATGTCATCTTATTGTCATCTTATTTTTCCCTTACATGACTATATGACCATTAGATGTTGTAGGAAAACATCTATGTAAATCTAAGTAAAGCAAACCTCGGGCTGATTTCTATATTGACCAGGCTATAGATTCACTGCTGCATGATGTGAATAAAGAAAATGATGAAATTCTGCTTACATCATCAATTTTGAGCTTGAGGGATATTTTTTCTGTCCTTTATCATAGCTCACACTCTGACTGACAAAACATCCGACAGAACTTTAACGTCGGCCATCTTTGTTCGTAGTTCCAACTAAACTTTGTGAATTTTTCTCTGCGACAGCAAAATCAAGGCCCTATTTTTTAGCCTCGCACCTTCATCACTGCACAAATATCTAAAGCTTTTAGCATACACTTCGTACAGGATGTTACAAAACAGACTTTTATTTCTCCTCAGGGCCTGTGCACATATGTCTTCGTAGCTTCTCAGAAACCCATTTGGATGAATGAATTGTGTCTAGCACAGGATATTAGAGGAATGAGTACCCCATGGGTTAAACTTCCCAGAGGGCTGCTCTGTCTTCTGTGCTATTTTTTGATACGATTAGAACCAGATGCCCATCAAGCTCTGTGAGATACCATCCCGGGCCTCAGACATGAAGATTGGGAGCTGCTCACTCATGACACTGTAATTCATCTGAGGTTCAGAGGCTGATAGATAAGGACCACCATGTAGAGCGATCACTGGAGTGCACTTCATATCCGTTTAGCTTTTTTACCTGCCAGGTTTTGCACGCTATTTGTCAAAGTAAAGCTACAGAAGAGCAGATTGCGTGTCACATACAGTATGTGGAATTGGGAACCAAACCAATGTACGTAGGCCTTAAAAGGATGGGGAAAAAATGATAGCAGTAATTTTATTTTTTACACAATATTTTATTCATCATGGTACACAATAAGAAATAAACAATTTTTTGCTTGTGTAAACAACTTTTAGTTCATTAAAACAACCAGCATAAAAAATTACAAATGTCTAAAAGTAGGAAAAATAATGCTTTAAATTTTCTGATGGTTAAAAATCTGAATGCGTGTTTACTTTGTTATTAAAATCGCAAATTGGCAACAATTCAAATTACACAAAGGTGGAAGGAGGGGCAGGGTTTATGGGTGGAGTTAATGTTTATACCTTCGTTACCTTTGAATGTCTTTCATTTAATATCAAATAAAAATTTTACACATTTTTATAGCATTATAATAAAAATTTGTACAAATAATGAAAGCTTGATGAAGCTGGAGTTAGGGGTGGAGTTAGGGGTGGAGTTAGTTCTTACAGTTTTATTTATGACTTCTTTTATATAAAAATCCAGACATTTGTTTGAATTCATATAAATTGCTTTTTTTTAAAAATAATTTTAAAATGAAATTATTATTGTTATTACTACTATTATTATTTTGAAATGGATTTTCTAGAAATCTCCCCATATTTTGGACATTTTGAATCTAAGAAAACATGACTTAAGTGATTTTTTTATGTTTGTTTGTTTGTTTGTTTTTTTTTTCAGGTTTGTTCGCTGACTGGCTGTTTTTTTCCTTTAATTTTTTAATCATAAAACATATGACTAATGACATAATATTTTTTGAAAGCATAATTAATAATGAAATTCCGATCTATAATTTTGTCTAGCGGTGTTCTGCTTTTAAAGTGGCCTCGTCGGTCGATCTCAAATCTTACTGAATCCTACTGAAAATACAGAAAAATGAACAAGAGAATTTTTTTTTTTCTTCTTCTCATACTCTTCCTGAGATTCTAATGATGTAACTTCCTGTTGATGTATTATTTGAACCTTCCAAATATTTCAAAGGGGTGCATGTGCTCAGGTATCGGGGCTGAAAGGATGAACTAAAAATGATTTCATGTTTTCAAGATATGTTAAAAATCTATATTTTACTAATTATATTTGAAGCTAATGTGGAATTATTGTGTTTTTTATGTTTTATTTGAGTTTTTATTTTTTCAGTTTTAGATGCAAAACACACCCAGCTTGTAGAGAAGTGCATTCTCTATGCGTTTAAAACGTCTTTTAACGTCATATCCATATTTTTAAACGTCACACCACTAATAATTGTAATTACACTGCATTTTTAAAAGGATTAGCTCTTTAGCTCTTTTTCGGTGAAGAAACCTCTGACACAGACTGCTGCAGATCATCCTGATGTGCACCTCGAAGGAAAACAAGCGAGCCGAGTTAGCATTCCAGCACGCGGCAGTTGTTCATTTCCATGTGGGTCCTGTCTCCATGTGGAGGAGATGAGCTGGGAGTTTATCAAATCTTTTTTAAATCCCATCAGGGGAGTTTATGAATGATAATAAATACCATATATCATGTTGCTTTTTCGCACTACCCTCTCCCTTCTCCCATACACAACCACACACACACACATACACTTTTTACTATTCTTATCCTATCAGAAGACTGTCCATTGACATAGTTATTGCTGCAGCTTATTAACGCAACTATTACTGCAGCTAATTAATGCTGCATTTTTTATTTTTTTTTAATAAAATGTGCTTTTATTGTGAGGGTCGTTTTCCTCATGGGGACCAGCCAAGTGTCCACACAAGGTCACCACTTACTCCCCAGCAAGATTTAAACCCTCACATCACATTACATACACACACACACACACACACACACGCCCCCACTATTTCCTAGTGCATATTAAATAGATGTTGAGGTGTTCCAGAGCCAGAAAGACAGACCTCTGCAATATACAGCTTTAAAGCAGCAGTGGGCTTTAAGCCATGAGGTTTTATTACTGCTGCGTTAAAGAGACTGAGTCCAGATAACGCATTCCTCTCAAGACGAGCTTTTAAGAAGAGGAAGAAGAAGGTAACGTGATGATGTGACTCAAGCCTGATGGCTTACAGAGGTCAAGCGGAGCAGGATGTGTCGACGATTACTGCATGAGTTTCTGCACCAAGCACACTGGGGGAGGGGATGGGGGTGTTTTACATCTTACATGCCTGTATTGTGTTCTCAATATGATATTAGTGATATGTGTGATATTAGTGATATTACCTCAGAAAAACACCTGAACCTCATGAGGATACACACAAGGATGAGGTACTTTTATTTTGGCATCCAGCTAATGACTATATGCTATGCGTCAATCAAGTGAAGTCAGATAAGCGGCTAATCATTACGTTTTAGCATGCAATCGTTTCAGTGTAGTGTCAGTTCATCATCTGTGCTAACTTTCTCATGCTACATAACGTTGTTAGCGCTCCAGCTACTATAGTGTGCTACAGCTACGTCACCAAGTAACTACAGTAAAATCCTGCAGAACATTTAACGGCATGAACTACTACCAATTCGAAAAGCATGAGCTAGTTAGCTTGCTTTCTTTTTTAATGCCAGGTTTGACTAGCAGTGATTACAGAAGAAATCAGCTAGACATAAATTAGCTAGACAACTAATTAAGGGTTATATTTTAGCTAATGGTGATAGTAAATTAGATCATTTCGTTCCGATTTCTTCATTAAGGAGCTACGTATCGTCAGACGTATACATGGGCGATAAACACTTACAGAGAACAAATGACAACTTCAGGAAAAATATGGAGTCTCTTTAAGAAACTAAAAGTTACTTTTCAACATGAAAACACAACGTAGTTTAATTTCATCATATAAAAACGTCTTTATTTTTATTTCAAGATTTTGACACAATTTCGACCCACTTATTTTTTCCTCAGTATTTTTCCAATTCTGAATACACAATAAACACAATAAAGCGTTTAAACTACAGAGTAAAGAATTTAATCTCCTTTAAATGGCTCTGTCGAAGGAAAATAATCAACAGCTTGTAACTCCCGTAACTGGTGTTACTGTTACCTGTTAACTGTTTGACTTCAGGTGATTTATTCCCCTTAAACTGCAGCAATTTGCCAGAAAAAAAAAAAAAAATTCTAAATAAATGGTCATCCTCATTCATTCACTCATCTTCTACCGCTTATCCGAACTACCTCGGGTCACGGGGAGCCTGTGCCTATCTCAGGCGTCATCGGGCATCAAGGCAGGATACACCCTGGACGGAGTGCCAACCCATCACAGGGCACACACACACACTCTCATTCACTCACGCAATCACACACTACGGACAATTTTCCAGAGATGCCAATCAACCTACCATGCATGTCTTTGGACTGGGGGAGGAAACCGGAGTACCCGGAGGAAACCCCCGAGGCACGGGGAGAACATGCAAACTCCACACACACAAGGTGGAGGCGGGAATCGAACCCCCAACCCTGGAGGTGTGAGGTGAACGTGCTAACCAGTAAGCCACCGTGCCCCCGAAATATGTCATAATTGTATAAATATTTATCTATATTCATGAAGGAAATAAATGAAATATGATGGTAAGAATGTTTTTTTCCATGCTTGTTGAATATAATATAGAATATAATTTACAACAGTTCAGGTTCAAGGTTTCTGCTGAATCAAAGCGTTTAACCTGGGCTGATTGTATGTGTGTGTTTGTCGGACATTTCCTTTAGTTAGCATGTGTTTCTGGTGTCTGTAGACAAGCTGGATCTCTGTTTTTCTTCATCTATGTTCCTCAGCTCCAGGGTGTTTTGTGCGAAGTGGAGATGTTAAGCACTGGATGACTAAACAGATGTGTTTGACTTCCACGCAAAGTTTACAGGATCTTGAAATGCAATCTTCTCATCAGGCAGCTGAAAGATGAGTTTGAGGCATTTATTAAAGCTTTCTAGATACACTCAGAAGAGTGACTAAGCTAATTTTGTTTTCACAAGCGTTCTAATGCTTTTCATCCCCCCCTAAAAATTAAAAAATGCACTCTTGACAGGATTTTATCTAAACAAGAATCCCCCCAAAACGCTGCCATTGAAAATAAATACAGCTTGGCTACGGAGAGATTTTTGTTTTCTGTTTACTGAGTGCTGGTGCGCGTGTTGATAATTAATCAAGTGGGTCATTACCGTGTTTGGATCCCAGTTCATAACGTTCTCGAGGGTTCTTCCTCGGACCTTGGGTGGAAAACAGCCGATCACGCTGTTGGTTCATCAGAGGCATGTACGTCATTTTCAAAAATATGTGCACACACGTGGCGAGGGTTCAGTTCTCGACATGGAAAAGCACACGCTGAGTGTTTGCTGGACAGCAGGTGTGTGTGTGTGTGTGTGTGTGTGTGTGTGTGTGTGTGTGTGTGTGTGTGTGTGTGTGAAACTGTAAAATAATAAATGAAATGAAATTAAATACTATTTGTATTAATAATGAAGTATTTTATAATTAAAATATTAAAGTATTTGGTAATTAAAATAAGTATTTTATTATTGCCAAACTTAAATATTATCATTTTAAATTGATTTTTTTCAATTTTTGTCATTATAATAATAATAATAATAACAATAATAATAATAATTATTATTATTATTATTATTGTTGTTATTATTATTATTATTATTATTATATAAGTATTTAGTATTAATAATAATAATAATAACAATAACAATAATTATTATTGTTATTGTTATTATTATTATTATCGTTAATGATAATAATAATAATAATAATAATAATAATAATAATAATAATGCTTGCTTCATTTTTAGTTTCGAAATCTTTTAAAAAATATATTTCTATACAAAAAATATATTTCTATGTACATTTTACTGTTTATTTATTTATTTATTTATTTATTTATTTATTTATTTTACTGTCTATCCAGAGCTCTTAATTCTACTGCTTCTGTATCAGTGTGGATGTAAATGTAATGTAAAAGATCTACATAAATACTAGCGTGCCACACCAGGCAGTTACTAAGGATGAATGAATGAATGATAAATTAATTCTGTCCTGACTCATGTTCATGATCCTAAGCTTCATTTCCTGGAAATGAAAAAAACAATAAATACATTTGGTGTCCTGTGGAAAGCCAGCACATGTCTAGTCTTAAGCAGATTTCTGACAGAGCAACCAAACAGCACGTCTCCTATTTATGTCACGTCTCCTACTTGTGTTTGTGTATACATTGATGTCCATAGCGCTCAGGCATGTTCTGTGCACAATTAGTGACAAAATTATGCATAGTTGCTAAATGGCGTCTACATTCAAATATTTGGTTTTATTGCAACCACAGATTATAGTGTTGCTCTAGAACCAGATTTTCCCAAATTTCCCCCAGAAAGTCCAAGACACACATCTGTCAGGGAAAAGCTGATCCACACCACATTCTGGTCTGATTAATTATGTCACCGAATTCTGTTTCCTCAGCATCTGAGGAACTTGTCTTCCAGTCCCCAAGAGGGCCCAGTCATCATGGATGCATCTCTTGGTTCTCAAAATAACCAGCCTCCTTGAGCCATCTCTTTAGCATGAATTCTTCCACAAAGACATTGTCATGACCTGACTAACGCATCGAGTTTGGCGGCCCAAATCTCGAGCGAGCGTGCAGCCCCAGTGTGTTCCCGGTGTTGTCTGCAACATTGTAAGTCACGGAAAGCTTTGGACATCAATGAGCGAAGAGACGCACACCTCCTCCATCCAAGCACATGGAGATAGAGCAACATCGTCGTTGTGCCATCGCCGACAAATAACTCATATGCATGCAAGGAAAACACTCGCTTTCTGGAAAGCATCTGCCATCTTCTTCCATAGTATCAAACAGAATTAGTCCCTGTAAGTAATGAGATACATGAAAGGAGGATCGTGCTTCTAAGCTTTTCCAGTGCAGGCAGTGCATGTCTTGTGGTGATAAACTACTTCCATTGCAACATCTGTACATGCGCCTTTTCCAGACCCTGGCAGCCCATAAAACATCGCTTTGCGTCATCGCTGTGTCTTGGTAGCATCATGATCGCGAAATGGTTTCAACGTGCCCGTGTTCAGGTGACCTGACCAGTTTGTTACTCGACGAAAGTTATCTTTACCGTATATACCGCAGTGCTGTTAGGTTTGGAAGATTTTTAAATTAATTCTCTCATTATGATATATCGTCGTTTCTATAGCAACAGCTCATTCATTTGGGTGGATTCTGGACCTAACAAATTCTCAAGACCGTTTTGGTTCCTGGAGAACGTGAAGAAATTCAACCGTCTGAATCGTTTTTCTTGTATATATTCGCAGAACGACAGCCCGATTCCCATCAACGTCCTTCACAAACAAGCCGACGAACTTCCCCATTCATCATCGTACCCGCACCACGGGTGACTTTAAGGGCTGGAGGGTTTGGGGGGGCAGAAGCCAGCTGGTGGTGAGATGTTTTATAAACTAATCCTCTTATCATGATCGCTCTTCTCTACACATGGCTTCACCTGGCAGGATGGTGAGAGAGAGAGAGAGAGAGAGATAGAGAGCTGTGTGAGAGCTTCACCTGGGCCGGGAGCAGAGCTTCACCCTGCATGTGCTGTTTACATTTATCTGTTAGATTGCCCTCAGTGGTCCAGCATCTTCCTTATCTCTTCTTGCATTCTTCTCTGTCTTTTCAAGCCGCTAAGGCGTGCGTGACAAAGTGACAGTGCGTTTGCGAAAAGAAAAAAAAGAGAGTTGCATTAATTTCGCAGGGACAGGTTTTTTCACAAACATACTAGGACTGATCGATTGTGCAATTCCATACGTCACACGTCTGCATGCAGGTTTGCAAAACGTCAGGCAATGGGTTCATGCGTTTATTGTTTTTTTCCCCTTGTGATGCCTGTCTGAACATGTTCTTCATGATGTTCTCAAGGTAAGAATTTATACCATATACAGCTGAGCTAATTGCAGCCCTCCGGTTTGCTTTTTTATGTCATATGTCAAGGCATTACTCCGTCACCAAACCTGAAACAGGAAGTGGGTCAGTGAGAGTACATACCTGCTGTGGAATGCACCATGAACTGATCGAAGAGAACCCAGGACCAGGATCGTGCGTTCAG
The DNA here is from genome assembly GCF_030014155.1 of Tachysurus vachellii. Taxonomy (NCBI): domain Eukaryota; kingdom Metazoa; phylum Chordata; class Actinopteri; order Siluriformes; family Bagridae; genus Tachysurus; species Tachysurus vachellii. The sequence continues at coordinate 2,521,846 of NC_083481.1, read as the reverse complement.
GTTTCGTACTTCACCAAAAACGAAAGTGTGAAAAAGTCCCTACTGTGACTCGCTCGTGTGGTAGTCGCTCAGAATATCCTGCTTAAATGAAGAAGTGTCATCAAAACCAATTTGATTCATTTTTGTTCTTTGACTTTCTATCTTTAGTATCGAGTTTGGAGCAGAAGCCTGGCCTCAAACACACTTCAAGATGATTTCAAGATGTTCAGAACGTAGGCTGATAGCGAAAACGTTTTCCTCATTCTTTCACCACGACTGCAGAGAAATTTGTTTCTGACAATAAGAAATTTAAGAGTGCTAATAACTTAAACATGTCACTCTGTGGGAAACATATGGAATCATTCGTTGAAGTGTAAGAAGAAGATCAACAGCTCATGGTTCTGGAATACCTTGATTTGGAAGTAGATTTGAAAGGTTAATGCCATCGGTGACTCTTCTCCTTCACTCTTCTCCATCTTTCGTTGTCTCGAGTGGCCCGTACGGTATAAGGACGTAAAAACGCAGATAGTATAAGATCTCCATCCATCCGTCTGTCCACAGGAACATCTAAATGTATGAGATATTAAACAGGAGAATGGTAAAGCTTTTGTGTGTATGGTTTGAACAAATTAGGATTTAAATGCTAAAAGACTGGAAGTAGTGATGTTTCTGGTCTTGCTATTACCTGCAGATGTTTCTGATGGATGCATGAGACACACGTGTCAGTCATGCACCCACCTGCAGCCCAGCTCAACCACAACCTCGATACTCTTCATCTTACTGCTCACGTTGTGTCTCAGAGGTAAGCTCTACCTGTCCTCTATTTGTCCTCTATCTGTCCTTTATCTTGCCTCTATTTGTCTTCTATTTGCCCTCTTCCACATACAGGAGCTTACAGATGCCCATGATTGGCTGTTGTCACTGTGATTGACAAGATAGAGACAATAAGCCCCTCCCACCCAGACAGCATGGGCAATTTTGCTGTACTAGCCTCCTAGTCTGCAGCATCACTGGAGAAACAGAGAACTCTTATATTTTTCCCATTCAGTTGCTTAAATTCCATTCTTAAACCCTGTTCAACCTCGATTAGTTTGACATAAAGTAATTACAAGTGTGTGTATCTCTCTCTCTCTCTCTCTCTCTCTCTCTCTCTCTCTCTCTCTCTCTGGAATTTTAAATTCTGTCCAAATCTATCCTAGATATTTTTTGCACACTCCTCTTTCTGGAAAAGTAGAAAAACTTTTGCAAAATGCAGGTCATATAATTACATTGTGAATTTCTACATTATTAAGCATTCTGGTAAATCCAGTGGGGTAGATTTATCCAGTAGGTTAGGGTCATGTGACCTCAACAATCAGTGCGTTGAGAAGACCTGTGAAGATTCACCTTTCTTGTGAAGATCTCATCTTTTCCAAATCTTAGCGTACGCTGACGTCCTGGTCCAAATGATTTCCCATCGTGTTACAAATCGCTTGTGATGGATATCATGAGAGGAGAATGTGAGTATTATAAATATAAAACAAGATCAGAATTCTCAACAGATCCAAATCTCAACTTTGTATTAAAGATGCCAAGAAGTATCTTAAGAAAAGTTGAGAATAAGCAGATTTCTGACACTGATGTACTTACAGATTTCTATGACATATCTAGATGAACATGCTTATGAAGGATATATTTCAGAGGGACTACAGTAGCTACGTGTGCAGCTTATAAATTTAGCCAAAAAGAATTTTCTAAATCTTTATACTGGCCGGGGGGGCACGGTGGCTTAGTTGTTAGCACGTTCGCCTCACACCTCCAGGGTTGGGGGTTCGATTCCCGCCTCCACCTTGTGTGTGTGGAGTTTGCATGTTCTCCCCGTGCCTCGGGGGTTTCCTCCGGGTACTCCGGTTTCCTCCCCCGGTCCAAAGACATGCATGGTAGGTTGATTGGCATCTCTGGAAAATTGTCCGTAGTGTGTGATTGCATGAGTGAATGAGTGTGTGTGTGTGTGTGCCCTGTGATGGGTTGGCACTCCGTCCAGGGTGTATCCTGCCTTGATGCCCGATGACGCCTGAGATAGGCACAGGCTCCCCGTGACCCGAGGTAGCTCGGATAAGCGGTAGAAAATGAGTGAGTGAGTGAGTGAGTGAGTGAGTTTATACTGGCCATATGGTGCACTAGATAGACCGTAAAAAGCATCAAACGGCTATCAGATAGCTAGCCATTGCTAAAGCTATTTGGTTTACGATTTCGTTTGGACGTGTCTCTCGTTCGAAATTGTTCCACATTTCCAAAATGCTCGTCAAGGGAAAAGACTCGTCTATAAGAAGTTGGAGACGCAACACTTTCCTGACACTATCACTGTTATTTATCTCCATGTTGAACCGACACAGACAGCCGTTCAATTAAGTGTATGTTACATCACTTTCTCTAAACTTGGCCTCTGTTTATGATATAATATCCCCGAGGTGTTTGAATTCACGTGAGTTACTGAAGGCTCTGGAAGATGTTTCTGCAACACGCACCGCGCGGCTCGTTTCTGGCCGATCTCGAGCGCGTGATTTATGTATTTGCTATTAGCATGTTCAAGAAGAGCGTTCTCTCTCGACCCTCCACCCAGCCCCTCAAACACGCATTTATCTTCTACACATCTGGGTTAGGCTTTCAAATCAGCTCATTTCCCACAAGCGATTCTATACACTTAGAGTCCCGACGCTGCAGCAGTTCATTTGTCTGCGTGTTCATCAAGGCGTAAAAGTAATGTGTACTGGCTTAGTGCTTTTTACATTATGAATTCCCACGTATTTGGGCGGAGTGTGGCGTTTTTTTGGATAACAGCGGGGGTGTTCTCAGCTCTCTGCGATGTAGCAAGTTTCTGCAGACAGACTCGGGTGAGAAAGGCAGAAAGAGAGAGAGAGAGAGACAGAAAGAGACCAGTCGTTTATTGATAGCAGGTGGTTGCGCATGCCGAGGCAATAACGACAACCAGCTGTGAAGCCGTGATTTCGCCAAATGCCTGGTCTGCAGAGCGGATATAAATAAATAAATTAATTAAGTGCTTCGATGTGGATCCCTCTCTGCATCATTTGTAGCTTTATTAATCTTTATTTTTTTTGCATTTTTGTCTTAGCTAATCAAGACGTGAATTAATAGCAGATGATTATCAAGCGCTGCGTCTTGTAAAAATGAGAAAAAAAAAAGGTGCGAGGCCTTTATATGTCCTGCCAGAAAGAATTGCTCTTTAATCTCTGGTTTGATAAAACACCTTAAGATGCAGAGCATGAAGAGAGATTTATACTTTCTAATAATAAAAGCAGGCCTGGAAAACATGCCCATCTGGTTGTAACAGATCTGACAGTAGAGTTGGGAGGAAGAGTAAATGTGATAAAGCTCGTATTAGCTCTATAGGGTTTTTTTTTTTTCCCTGCTCATCGTCTGGCATTAACAAACGTCTCTCGGTGCACTCTCGCTCCATGTAGTTAGTGAGTGTAATCAGACGAGAGATTAAAGTAGCCATCTGTAAACTCGCATGGTACGGGCGAGACGCGCCACTTTGCTACATCTGTGTCTTAGGCGTTACCGTCGCTCGGTGAAACCTGTCATCAAGGAAAACTCTAAGTATTTACGAGAAACTGAAATGCAAACAAGTTTCATATGTCTCACTTGCACCACATTTTTTACAAAATCCCCTCTGCCCAGTGAAGGGTTTTGGCAACGATGACATATTTGGAACATATGCGATGAGAAAAGTGGCCATATGGCGCAGATCTGAAAGCACCAGCGAGGCACCCTGGGCCTGGGCTTTGAGCTGACACTAACAACTAAACGAGGGTGATTTTATGCTAATCAGCAATTTATCTATGACAAATGTTGTGCTGGGGTTATTTGATGAAATTCCCAGCTATGTTAACGTTGATATAACCTTCATGAACATTCCTGCAACCTTATTTTAGAAGCATCAACACAAACGTTTCTACAATGTTGTTAGCAACATTCTCATTACGTTCGTGAGGCTTAGAGCAAAACGCTTTTAAAATATAATGCTAGGTTAATCATCTGTTACTTACGTTCACGCTAGCAAGTGAAGAGTCGCTTGTGTGTGGTTTGTCTGTTGTTCCTTGTAGGCGTGGCCTGTATATATGATGATAAATGATCTCATCTGCGATGCTGGTATGACATAAAAAAAAAACACTCATACCTTTTAATGCACCCTCTTGACTGTAAAACTGAGAGAGAAGCGAGAGTCATGGTTATGCCTTTAGAGTGCACCCCTATCAATACGCTGGGGTCGGGACGGGATTAAACAAGGAGCTGACGTTCTGCTCTCAGCAGCAGCTCCGACCCTGCCACTCACACTAATGAATAGGAGCCCTGATCACTAACCGTATTCTCAGGGTCCTAAAGAGGAGCAGTGGGCCTCCCACAGGGAACTCAACTCAAGCCCCGCCCACAATGACATTGATCTTTTTGTAAACGTAGCTCAATACCTACCGTCCAGTTTTTTTTTGTTTTTTTTTTTTTGTTTTTTTATGGCACTGAAAATGGTGTTTTATTTTTTTTTAATGAACTAAAGTGACAATGGAACCGAAGTGACTGTTTCTCGATCATGGTCATTATTTTGTGGACTGTAACTCGGTATTGATTGTGAACTCATTCATTCATTCATTCATCTTCTACCGCTTATCCGAACTACCTCGGGTCACGGGGAGCCTGTGCCTATCTCAGGCGTCATCGGGGATCAAGGCAGGATACACGCTGGACGGAGTGCCAACCCATCGCAGGGCACACACACACACTCTCATTCACTCACACACTACGGACAATTTTCCAGAGATGCCAATCAACCTACCATGCATGTCTTTGGACCGGGGGAGGAAACCGGAGTACCCGGAGGAAACCCCCGAGGCACGGGGAGAACATGCAAACTCCACACACACAAGGCGGAGGAGGGAATCGAACCCCCAACCCTGGAGGTGTGAGGCGAACGTGCTAACCACTAAGCCACCGTGACCCCCATGATTGTGAATTATGATTAATTTTTCACACCCAAAGACCAAGCTCCAAAGATGCACTTAGTAATAACAGCATTTTTACCTGAACGTTTGATGAAGCTACTCATCGCTACTGGGAAGGTGTCATGATGTGAGCGTTGTCATATTGTGTTTTATTCCCAACCTTGTTCATATCTGAAGCCTCATTATCATTTTTCAATTTTATTTTCTTGGCTGGATTTTTGATTTCAACAAGGGAACAAATAAAGCCCGAAAACTTTTGGGATCTGGAGACCAATTTCTTACAAACTAATTTTATCAGGCCTGGAGTTTGTTTACCATATTCATTGATATTCCACTTCTCAAGCAGCACCAGACTTTGACATTTCCAGTTGTGTCAGTTTAAAAACCGCATCACCAGACCCTGAGTATCTCCCCCTCCTCCATCTACCCTTCCCTCCTCCTTCTCCTCCTCCTCTCCCTTTTCTAAAACCTTCTCTCATTTCATCCAAACCGCAAGCATGTTACTGAATGACTGATGGCTGGACGGACGGGTGATTAAATGAATATATCGCTCATTTAACGTGAGCTGACATTCTTGCCCTTCGAGCGGTGTGTTGCAGTCAGTGCAGCTGGCACCAGCGCTCACTCATGGCTTCTTTTCCACTTTTCCGAAAGTTTCGAGAAAGTGTTCTTGGCTATGGGGCAAGTTGGAGATACTGTGCCATAAATGCCAGGGCTTGTTTACTCAGGGCAGTAAACGCCACCGGGGCAGTTAAGTGGCCCTCTGCCTAATTCTCTGTGGGAAAATAAAAATGCCGCGGTCCATTGGGATATTGATGCGTCAGTCATTTTGATTGGCAGACAGCAGGGGTGGGGTAAGGAAACTGCGTTTTTTCCGTAGGCACTTTTTTCCTGCATAGACACAGAATTCTTGCAGGATATCAGTTATTTTCCTAAACCAGTAATTACAAAGTGCTTCCCATGTGTGAGACCTTCAGGAAGGCTGCTAACCTTTAATACGGACGTTTGACCTAGTGCCTGTAAGCCTTCTTACTTCTAACCGTTATTCTTCTTTAGAAACCCGTCCATTTTTCCTGGCTTTCATGAGCAGCTTTCTCACGTGTGACGGTCAGATGCTCTTAAAGCTGGTTGCACTCCGTATCATCGTGGAGTTGTCTTCCCATCTCTCTCTCTCTCTCTCTCTCTCTCTCTCTCTCTCTCTTATTTCTCTCTCCTTCATTTGTCCTGTAACTCAAACGCCCCAGGCAGCCGCGAGGGCTGACGGACATTAGTATCGTACAGCGAAAAAGTCTGCAGCGTTCCCACTTTTTCCAAACGTTTCTCTCTTCAAATTCATCCATCACCTCAATTCTGCCTCATTATCTACTACTCAACAGCCTTAAACAGCAGCCGCTGATCCCCCGAGTACGCAGGGACAATATAACGTATGCAACCTGATGGATCTACCAGAGAGGAGAAGAGAAGGGAAATAAATCTCCAGCATATTCAAACAGCAATAAAAAGTAAAGCGACGATTCACAAATACGTTAAAAAACGAGCCGATGTGCCGTTTCCCCCCCGTTTCCCCTCACTTTTCCTGCCTGATTTATTTAACAGGACCGGCTGTAATTGAGTCTCTGTAGGATTTTAATATGAAGTTATAATCTGAGTCGGGCCTGTTAGCCAGGTTTGAACCACATGTTTAAAAGCAAACACTGCGAATCGCAGAAAGCCGGTTCTGAATGATTTCACTGTAAATGCAGGATAAATGAAGGGGCCAGGGGTTGATTTGGTCCATCTCTCGCTTCACAGCTTGTCTGTACTGTAGACTCGAGTCACGGGATCAGAACAATCTAAAAAAATCACAGGGGTTTATTTTAATGACGTGCTAAGCTTCGGGTTATACGGATAAATATCAGGACAGTGAAAATTTAACGTGGTTTAGCAGGTTCGGTTGAAGCTCGATTCGAGGAGTCGATCCCATGTGACTTTTCCACATCGACACAGCGAGCTTGAGCAAACATGTGTCATCACCAGCCTCAAGCTAGCCAAGCCACGGCATAACGAAAACGCCTCACGTGTCCGTGTACATACATTTCTAAAGCACAAACAGTTTTATTTCTTCGACAGCTAACAGAACAGAAGAGCCGCTCGCTAACATGCCTGCCAAGCAACAGGCCGTGGAAGTGGAGATGAAAAGATGAAAAGCTTTTTATACCTCAGGTACACAGTGATATCGAGAGGGTGCTGGTGGCATCTCGTAAACTTTTCATTTCTGCACCATTGAGTTAATGGATTTATCCTGACTTGTTTATCTGAAAGAGTTTACGCTTCAAACCGATTTTGGCTCATGCTATTAAAGTATGCAGATGTAGATGCACACCGTGAAGAAACGGTAATACAACACGGACGTTAAACGCGGCTCGGAGTACAATCATTCACTCACTCATTTTCTACCGCTTATCCGAACTACCTCGGGTCACGGGGACCCTGTGCCTATCTCAGGCGTCATCGGGCATCAAGGCAGGATACACCCTGGACGGAGTGCCAACCCATCGCAGGCACACACACACACACTCTCATTCACTCACGCACTCACACACTACGGACAATTTTCCAGAGATGCCAATCAACCTACCATGCATGTCTTTGGACCAGGGGAGGAAACCGGAGTACCCGGAGGAAACCCCCGAGGCACGGGGAGAACATGCAAACTCCACACACTCAAGGCGGAGACGGGAATCGAACCCCGACCCTGGAGGTGTGAGGCGAACGTGCTAACCACTAAGCCACCGTGACCCCCTTTTCATGCGACATAAATTTATACGCATTTATATTTATACGTTTTTTCTAGAGGTCCTTTTAAAATCTGAAGCTTTCAACACGACACACGTTACTCAAAATGTCACTGAAGCTGCTCACTAAAGAAATATTTCAGATCACACATGGACATTAGTACTATATATTGGAAGTCCAGGTCCCAGGGAGGTTCACAGAGAGATCGTTCGGTTGATGATGGAGGTAAAAACATTTATTTTTTATCATATGAGTGTCTTTCTCAGTCCTGTGCTCTCTCTCTCTCTCTCTCTCTCTCTCTCTCTTCTACCCTTTCCAAAGTCCAAATGAACAAGATGTTCCTTTTGAGCAACACCATGACTAACAGGAAACATCATCAACGTGTGCTTTACGCAAAACATCTCATCATTGCCGTGCTGCAGAATGATACGTTGGCACGAATCCAAAAGAAATGCATCTATCCCGTAGGTTGATAAATACACATCATGAAAAAGTGTGGAGCAAGTACCTCCTCTTCCTCTTCCTCTTCCTCTTCCTTATGAAGGTGTGATGTAAAACATCTACTTAATCGTATTATTGGCTTCTCCGGACAAAACGTCAGAAAAAGGGCGGCTGGATTCGTGATATATGAGCGCATCAGGGGAAAAAGTTCATCTCAGAAATTCCATCTCGGATCTCGTCTTGGCCGTGGACTCCGTCTAGTGTCGAGCGCATGTGTGTTTTATAATTCACGGGGCATTTAATAGATATGTGTCTTTGAACACGGGACAAACTCTTCGCTCCTCACACGAAGTTCAGGCTTTGGCTTGCTAGCTCGATACCACAAGCTTTATTTCTTTAACCAAGGCTGCGATTCGAAGCGTACTGAAAATGATTACCACCATATAATTCATTACAGTACAAGCGAAGAAATAAAAAGACGTTAATTACGACTTACGGTAGTGTTTTGCTGCGTCGCTGCATCACTAGGACACTTTTAACATCCGACATATGAACAATCTGTTCATATGTAGTGAGCGGAAATAAAAGAAAAATAACTTAAATTCTAGATAGAGTTTGGTCTTGGTGTTTATAAAATAAGTCCTCCAAGGCTGGGATGATGATGATACTGATGATGATGATGCTGATGATGATGATGATGATAACGCTTGAATGAAAACATGTAGAGTAAAGACAGTTTGTTTGATAATACAGAATGCAGACGATATCACAGGTAATCTTTCCCGGATACGTCACCAGCAGTCAGTCGGAAAGAGTTGCAGGACGACCCGAAAGCAGCCGGAAAAGCGGTTCAGCACGATCATCTCCGTCCTCACGAATAACTCAGCTGACAAAACAGAAGAGCAGAGATGTGTGTGAAAGCATGTAGACAAATCAATGCTCCTCTGGAATAATATTCTCCAGTCAGATGAAACTGAGAGGCTCGGAGATGAGACTGTGGCTCTGACGTCCCGGGATTTGTGGGAAAAGATTTTAATCTGGTTAGACAAGACAGTAGATCTGCGGAAAAGATTCTAACAGATACAGAATTTTCTGTGGCTTAGTGGTTAGCACGTTCGCCTCACACCTCCAGGGTTGGGGGTTCGATTCCTGCTTCCGCCTTGTGTATGTGGAGTTTGCATGTTCTCCCCGTGCTTCGGGGGTTTCTCTGGGTACTCCGGTTTCCTCCCCCCGGTCCAAAGACATGCATGGTAGGTTGATTGGCATCTCTGGAAAATTGTCCGTAGTGTGTGATTGTGTGAGTGAATGAGAGTGTGTGTGTGTGTGCCCTGTGATGGGTTGGCACTCCGTCCAGGGTGTATCCTGCCTTGATGGCTGATGACGCCTGAGATGGGCACAGGCTCCCCGTGACCTGAGGTAGTTCGGATAAGTGGTAGAAGATGAATGAATGAATGAATGTATTGTGGAGTAATTTATCAGTAAAATTAGCTGAGTAAATACTCAGCTCTGATTGGTCAGAAGGTTATTTTCATATATATCTGACAGACAGGTTTATGCTATCATTTTTATAGGTACAGCTCGTACACGGGGACGTGAACGGCGGACGCTTTGCGTGAGCTATGATTAATACTAAACCATGTCGTCCTTGATGCAGTGGATTTCTTTTTGTTTGTTGTTTGTTAGATGTTTAATGCTCATTAAACGGAAAGGAGTCTAAAGTGTCAGAGAAAACGAGACATTTTCACTTAGGGTTTTACTCACTTTTGTGGTCAGAGGTTTAGACATTAATGGCTGTGTTGAGTTATTGTGAGGGGTGTAATCATTTCTGTGAGATGCTGTATAACTTTAAAGGTTCCTTTTTTCCCGCTCATGATCGAATAACTTTATATGAAACGACTGTATGAGTTTATCAGATTATGAAAGTTTGAGAAAGTTTGGGAGCTTTTTTTTTTTTTACCTTCAGAGAAGAATTGATTTTGTTACTCAAGTCTTTTTCTCACCCGTGTCAGCCCCGTTACCAGCATGGCACAAATCGGAGCAGAACGCGCTGCTCTGACAAACACAAAGCACAAAGATAAATCATTTGGAGGAGTGTAAACGACTTGCTTAGCGCCAGCATTACACGCGGCTTTGAGCTGACGGCCAACACCTGCTTTCATACGCCCATGACACCTCAGGTTCAGGCACATCAGCGGCCAGGTGAGAAAATCTCCACAGCCGACGTTCTGTTTCAGAACACAGAGAGATGTTCAGTAGTGATAATTACAGCGCTTTTTTATCTGCTTTTATATCATGATTTAACAGCATTTTATTTTAGCTTTGATTAGATACAATACAGCCGTGTTTAAGTAGATAGATTTTTTTTTTATTTAAGTCTTAAGGTGGGGGCACGGTGGCTTAGTGGTTAGCACGTTCGCCTCACACCTCCAGGGTCGGGGGTTCGATTCCCGCCTCCACCTTGTGTGTGTGGAGTTTGCATGTTCTCCCCATGCCTCTGGGGTTTCCGCCGGGTACTCCGGTTTCCTCCCCCAGGTTGATTGGCATCTCTGGAAAATTGTCCGTAGTGTGTGATTGTGTGAGTGAATGAGAGTGTGTGTGTGTGCCCTGCGATGGGTTGGCACTCCGTCCAGGGTGTATCCTGCCTTGATGCCCGATGACACCTGAGATAGGCACAGGCTCCCTGTGACCCGAGGTAGTTCGGATAAGCGGTAGAAGATGAATGAACAAATGAAGTCTTAAGGTTTATTTTCCCAAAACATATTTAATGGAGAATAAATTTCACACGGAAGAAAATTCCTTATGTAAGAAATCATCACGATTTACATAATCACAATTTTTTCCCCCAGTATTCCATTTTAAATATTGCGACCTTGTTTTTATTCTTGTTTTTATACAATTTTCTAAATGATTGTTTTGCCTTGTGATTCTTTTTCTAAGAATTAATTTTTTATTCAATCCACTGAAAAAAAAAAAAAAAGATTATTTTTCAATATTTCATTTCAATTCATATAATTATATAAAGAATTATTTTTCCGGTGATTTCTTTTATTTCATATGATTTTATTCCTAATCTTTATTTCTTATCAATTTTCCCGTACACTCATAATTTCTTTCCAGGGACTCATTAATTGCCATATGTGCCAGATTTGTTTCTAACGACTTGTTTACTTTTGTGTGTTTTTCCAACTCAAATCTTCTAATATTTTCATGTGGAATTAATTGTAATGTGATTTTCATGTCGTTTTTTTAAACACATGCTTTATTTATTATCACTTGCGAGCGTCTCACCTCCGAGTCACACAGTGAAACGACTGTTAACCGTAAACTGCTGAAGCCCAGTGGAGATCTTTTCATTGTGTCAACAAACCTGAGCGTAATGGCTTCTTGAGCTCGGCTCTGTGTCCATTCAGCGTAGTGTGACAAGAGGCAGGAAATCGCGTGCGCCACAGTTTGCAGAACCCTTTGGGGCTTTGTGCCCACGTCCACGTGGTACTATTTAGGTGCCGTATGGACGTCAGTGAGACAGATGCCAGTCTCTCCACAGTGTGGTTATTCATGCGTTTGAATTACACCTGTATCCCGAGCGGCCTGCCGAGCCGCTCGCATTATTTGCACAGCTGCTTCATGCTGGAGCGCCGCAGGGTTAAATACTGCCCTCGATTGTCCAACCTTAACACCAAACTCATGACCCTTTGCCTCACTAAACACAACAATTCCTTACAGAAGAGTCACATGAACATGGAAATTTACACATGCGGTTTTTAGACACTTCACATGTTATGGTTCACACGTCTTTCACATCTAAGGCAGGTTTTTTTTTATGTGATCTTTTTCCCACAATTCCTTATTCACATGTAATTCATCACACACACAAGTGACGTTTATATTATTGATTTATTTTGATATGATTCTTTTATTTTGACACATGATTCTTTTATATGATTCTTTCATTTTGTGATTTTATACACACAATTTATTTTGAAATTTACTTTTTTCATATGATTCATTTATTTTGACACACGATTCTTCTATATGATTCTTTCATTTTGTGATTTTATACACACAATTTATTTTGAAATTTACTTTTTTCATATGATTCATTTATTTTGACACACGATTCTTTTATATGATTCTTTCATTTTGTGATTTTATACACACAATTTATTTTGAAATTTACTTTTTTCATATGATTCATTTATTTTGACACACGGTTCTTTTATATGATTCTTTCATTTTGTGATTTTATACGCACAATTTATTTTGAAATGTACTTTTTTTCCATATGATTCATTTACTTTGACATATGATTCTTTTATATGATTCATTTATTTTTTTACATATGATTCTTTCATATGAGTATTTTCTTTTGAGATATGATTGATTTATTTGAATGCAATCATCATTTATTCTCACAAGAATTTATTCTTATTTATTTATATACAGTATTTAGACACACGATTCCAATATTTTCACGCGTTTGTCACGTGAATTACATGTTTGAACTGAACCTTCACACGTGACCGCACATTACTCCCAAAGTAATAACGAATGAGAAATGTATGTGATTTGTCTGTGTTTTTAAACTTCTATTCCATTCAAGCCTATACTACAGTATCTCTTACAAATCTAGACACATTGTTGTACATAATGTTCTGTATAACACAGTGACGTATTGATTTTTTTGACCTCTTTACGTTTGATGGATTGTTTATTTTCTCCCTGTTAGGTAGTAATTCATTATTCTAATTTTGATTTAGCAGCTGTTCCGAAATATATAACACACACTAGGCCAATATTTACATGTGGACGGAGGGCCAATACGCTCAGTCAGTGTGTATCATGTTAACGCTGATATAAGGCTACGGGATTTAGGTATGTACCTCAGGCTATATGACTTGCCTCCATGCCAGCTTTCAAGACTGTTCGAATTGTTTGTCACATTCTTGGTGTCGGTCGGAGCGACAGCCAAGCGTAACCTAACACATAATTCCACGTGTAGGCAAGTTGACAAACCACAAAGCAGCCCCAGACTGAAAATTAGGAGTCTGAAGGGGCCAAATTACGCTCACAGAGAAAAGAAAAGTTGTTTCCTGTAGCACGTGAGCACTTCTCTCTGACAAAACGTTCAGTGCCTTATCAATTCTATTTAAGGAAAACCAGCGTCTGCTCGTAAATATCATGTGTTGGTCTGGACACTTGTGCCCCTAAGTGCCATCTAGTCATAGCCAAAACAAACAGCAGTAATGAGTAGAAGCGCCTGGTTAAGAGGCCGGACCCAAAACCTTCGTCTGGCCAGCGTGCGCACAGTGAGGGGCTGTCATAAGGCGGGTTAAAAGACTGACTGTTCCTTTCTCACACACACACACACACAGACACACACAGACACATGCTCGCATACACCCCACCCCGTCAACAGACTCGACCCGTTCCCCACATCACCTCACACGACACGGCCAAGACGTCGGGAGACGGGGGAAGGGTACATCATGTTCAACAAGCAGATCTTGTATTTGGACTTCGACTCTGGGGAGCGAAAGCGTGGAAATAACAAGTGGAGATTTATTGCCTAAGGGGTTTGTTTACGGTGAAAGATGGAGCCGAGTACATTGGGCCAAGGCCTATTTGCATAATGCATATAAAATGAGATCCATCTTTGCCACACGCATGCCTGTGAATCCTCGTGGGTTTTTATTAAGGAAGTAGCCAGGCTCCAAGAGAGATGCTTCGACAACAGAGTGGCTAAGCTAGGGCTATTTAAGAAACCAGCCAGGGCCGAAGAAGTGAGAACCGAGTGTGTGTGCGCTGCGGGATGCGAACGTCAACGGACGTCAGAGTTTCTGGTATCAGGAAACTGAGGGAGAATCTGAGTGACTTTGACTGTTGTGTCAGTTTGAGACATTCAGATGTCTACAGCTAGTTTCACACACAACAGTCTCCAGAGTCTCCAAAACATCCAGCGAGCGCCATTTCTGGGACCCGGAAACGCCTCGCTGATGAGAGTGGACAAAGGGCCGGTTCAAGCTGAACACGAAGGTTATGGTACTAATAATCACCAATAATCACTCTTTGCAACCATGTTGAGCAGAAAAGTATCTCAAACACATCAAACTACAGCTGGGAAATTTCTCCTTCTTTTTTTTTTTTGTGGTTTGTGGTGTATACGACATGCGATTATTACTGACATGCACGTTTCAATGAAAAAAACCCCGCCCTCTCTATGGTTAACCGACAAAGCCAGTGAGGTCATTTCCACCCCGAGCCTCAGAGGCTTCCTCTCTCCCTTCCGTTGCGTTTTTTTTTTTTGGTAGAATGGGAAACGATCCCACTGGGCACGCTCGGTACAGGTGTGAGAAAGAAGGCCTCAGTTCGCCGTTATTTTGAGCTCTGCTGGTTCAGCCAGTTATTTTTAGTCATGAACAGTTCGATGTTGTGTTGCATTTCCTTGGCAGTGAAGGGAAACACGCAGGCCAGCTCTGGACGCCACCATGGCTGAGCTTTGTGACGAGCTGAAACGTCTATTCAACTCCTTCTTCTTATTTTTAGGTCCGCTTACAGTGCGTGGAACTCCGTCGGTGGAAGTCTTCCTTTGTCTTATATACAGGAATAAAGGAAACCCTGTAGGTTTGTGAATTTATCGACAGACCAAGTGTGTTTGCGCTACAATCATATTTCTGTCTGATGATTAGTTATCGGCTGTGGGACAAGAAGAACAGCTGGGAGCAGGTAATATAGGGATGTTGAATTCTTCCTCCAAACATAATCCTGTCCAGATGCAGACGAGCGTTAAAGACGACTCATCTGAGCGAGCTTCGTTTTCCTCAAGGTTTTCAGCAGGTTGTGTTGTGTTTGCGTCCCTGTACCTAGTCATGAAGCTCAAATTTCCATACAGAGTTTATTAAGAGCGTGAAGCGAACTCGTTCTCGAGCGTCAACCGATGCGTATCTTTCAACAGACGAGTTCACAGAGACTTCATTTCCTACAGCAGCAGCTCTGACAGTAGCACGGCTACAAATCACAGGATTATTATATCAACACGCTCCTTCTCATACAGTACGTAATCATTTCGAGAGTAACAGCTCACGGGGACTTGTATAGAAAATAGCGAATAATAAACAGATTTATAAAAACATCGACGGAAGGATAGGGAAGTAATCGACTTTGCGCCAACTTCGAGGAGCGCTTCATTCCTTACATACACATGAAACGGGATCACGTTTCTGTCCTCTTAGATCTTACTTACATCCACTTTAATTGCTTCAGATTTCTGCAGAAGAAAATGCTAAAACACTTTAAGCTGCTAGCTTTCCTACATCTCGGTTATTATCGATCTGAACACGGATGAGATGTGTCTGTAGCTTGCGCTTACTTTTCAACACTGTTCTGAGGTTTGTTTTTGTTTCCAGCGCTGTTTTTAGGCACCGAGTTCTCGACGTAATCGTTCGTCCCGTTTCCATATTCACGATCGCATAAATCATTCGGTGTCCGCTCGTTTTTATGGCATCTCTGGAAAATTGTCCGTAATGTGTGATTGCGTGAGTGAATGAGAGTGTGTGTGTGTGTGCCCTGCGATGGGTCGGTACTCCGTCTAGGGTGTATCCTGCCTTGATGCCCGATGACCCCTGAGATAGTAGTTCGGCTAGTTCGAGGTAGTTCGGATAAGCGGTAGAAAAAATGAATAATTTTTATGGTCAGTTCGGGCCACATTTCAGACATCAGGCTATGAAGGATACATACCCGGACACATACTGTACACAGTGAGTGAGTGAGTGAGATTGAATGTGCCAGTGTAATTTGATGTGCAGGAGAAGATCTGAGCTGTTCTGAATTGCAGTTGTGTTCAATGGGCTGTGCTGTAAGAAGCAGAGGCAGTGAGAGCAGCAGTGAGAGCGGGCAGAGCTCGTGTTATGCGTCTGACAACAATCTGGCATCGTGAGCTTATGGCACCTCACAGACCCACCGCATTGAGTTTGTTCAGGCTGCGTTTCCTCAGGGGCCGCTCCTAACACCGTGGCAGTGGCTCATGGGAAACGCCCACGCCAGCGCCAGTTTTTCCTCTGGAGCTGAAAGTCATCTTAAGACGTTGTGCCGGGTGGAAAATCTACCCGATCGGGGGTCTGTTGTATTTAGGATCAGTTGTTCGTCACTGGATATTTACCACAGCGCAAGTGCTCTCCTGAGCTGTAAAAGGAATCCAAGAAAACACGCTGGAATGTGGCGTGATAAATTTCACGTGGCATGTTGGGATAACGTTTATACTATACGAGCTTGAAGGTTCAACATCATCGCACATATGTTCTTTTTCTTTTTCATTTTTTTTTTCCCCTTCTTCCTTTATTTGACTTCGTTATTCAGCCGGGTATCATTTTAACCAATATTTACGCAGATGAAGATTACTCAGGAGAAATTAGCCAAGCTTCTTCTTGGTGGTCCATATGCGTCAGACAACCTGACACCAAATTAATCGCTGTAATTAGACTATTGCTCCCTTCTGGATGATACACGATGAGCGCTCTCGCTATCGGATATCAAAGGATAACAGAATAACACAGCCGATGACAGATTTTGTCCACACATCAACATTTCATCTCGCAAATTAGGCCTTTGATTTAATGAAAACACAGACGTACTTTATGGGGTGTCAGAAGAATCTCACGACGTAGAGCAGGGGGTTGTGGGTAAGCAGGCGTGCAGAGGAGAGCTCTGATTGGACAAGGGAGAATTTAAAGCACGAGGCTTTACACCAGCTCTAGCCGTCATTATAACGGGTCATAACCTAAAACATCATTTTTTTAATTTCATTCAGATTTCTTTATAAAGCACTTTAAAACAACGGACAGCGTCACATAGCAGCGTTACAGAAATCCGGATGTACATTTAAACTCATTCCTAATGGGCTAGCAAACAGCATGAAGACGAAACCTGGAGAAGAACCAGACAGACGCATCCATCTTGTCTTACAGTCGTATGCAAAAGTTTAGGCACCCCTGACAATTTCTATGATTTTCATGTATAAATATTTGGGTGTTTTATCAGCAATTTCCTTTTGATCTATCAAATAACTGAAGGACACTACAGGGAGTGCAGAATTATTAGGCAAATGAGTATTTTGACCACATCATCCTCTTTATGCATGTTGTCTTACTCCAAGCTGTATAGGCTCGAAAGCCTACAACCAATTAAGCATATTAGGTGATGTGCATCTCTGTAATGAGAAGGGGTGTGGTCTAATGACATCTACACCCTATATCAGGTGTGCATAATTATTAGGCAACTTCCTTTCCTTTGGCAAAATGGGTCAAAAGAAGGACTTGACAGGCTCCGAAAAGTCAAAAATAGTGAGATATCTTGCAGAGGGATGCAGCACTCTTAAAATTGCCAAGCTTCTGAAGCGTGATCATCGAACAATCAAGCGTTTCATTCAAAATAGTCAACAGGGTCGCAAGAAGCGTGTGGAAAAACCAAGGCGCAAAATAACTGCCCATGAACTGAGAAAAGTCAAGCGTGCAGCTGCCAAGATGCCACTTGCCACCAGTTTTGCCATATTTCAGAGCTGCAACATCACTGGAGTGCCCAAAAGCACAAGGTGTGCAATACTCAGAGACATGGCCAAGGTAAGAAAGGCTGAAAAACGACCACCACTGAACAAGACACACAAGCTGAAACGTCAAGACTGGGCCAAGAAATATCTGAAGACTGATTTTTCTAAGGTTTTATGGACTGATGAAATGAGAGTGAGTCTTGATGGGCCAGATGGATGGGCTCGTGGCTGGATCGGTAAAGGGCAGAGAGCTCCAGTCCGACTGAGACGCCAGCAAGGTGGAGGTGGAGTACTGGTTTGGGCTGGTATCATCAAAGATGAGCTTGTGGGGCCTTTTCGGGTTGAGGATGGGGTCAAGCTCAACTCCCAGTCCTACTGCCAGTTTCTGGAAGACACCTTCTTCAAGCAGTGGTACAGGAAGAAGTCTGCATCCTTCAAGAAAAACATGATTTTCATGCAGGACAATGCTCCATCACACGCGTCCAAGTACTCCACAGCGTGGCTGGCAAGAAAGGGTCTAAAAGAAGAAAAACTAATGACATGGCCTCCTTGTTCACCTGATCTGAACCCCATAGAGAACCTGTGGTCCATCATCAAATGTGAGATTTACAAGGAGGGAAAACAGTACACCTCTCTGAAGAGTGTCTGGGAGGCTGTGGTTGCTGCTGCACGCAATGTTGACGGTGAACAGATCAAAACACTGACAGAATCCATGGATGGCAGGCTTTTGAGTGTCCTTGCAAAGAAAGGTGGCTATATTGGTCACTGATTTGTTTTTGTTTTGTTTTTGAATGTCAGAAATGTATATTAGTGAATGTTGAGATGTAATATTGGTTTCACTGGTGAAAATAAATAATTGAAATGGGTATATATTTGTTTTTTGTTAAGTTGCCTAATAATTATGCACAGTAATAGTCACCTGCACACACAGATATCCTCCTAAAATAGCTAAAACTACAAACAAACTAAAAACTACTTCCAAAAATATTCAGCTTTGCTATTAATGAGTTTTTTGGGTTCATTGAGAACATGGTTGTTGTTCAATAATAAAATTAATCCTCAAAAATACAACTTCCCTAATAATTCTGCACTCCCTGTAAAGTAATATTTCAGTAGTGAAATGAGGTTTATTGGATTAACAGAAAACGCGCAATATGAATCAAAACTAAATTAGACAGGGGCATAAATTTGGGCACCGCAAAAGAAAAAAATCACATCAATATTTATTAGAGCCTCCGTTAGCAGAAATAACGGCCTCTGGACGCTTCCTATAGTCTGTAATGAGTGTCTGGATTCTAGATGAATGTTTTTTGGACCGTTCCTCTTTACAGAACATCTCCAGTTCAGTTAGGTTTGATGGTTGCCGAGCTGGACAGCCCGCTTCACATCACCCCACAGATGTTCAATGATATTCAGGTCTGGGGACTGGGATGGCAGAACATTCCAGAACATTGTACTTGTTCCTAAGTAGAATTTGAGCAGTGTTTTGGGTCGTTGTCTTGTTGAAATATCCAGCCCCGGCGTTACTTCAACTTTGTGACTGATTCCTCAACATTATTCTCAAGAATCTGCTGATATTGAGTGGAATCCATGCGACCCTCAACTTTAACCAGATT
>NC_083481.1:2472500-2492500 GCF_030014155.1 Tachysurus vachellii | reverse complement strand
TTAGCACTGCAAATACAGTATGCAAGATGTAGTGCAACATAAAATGGGGCACTTTAGTCATGTTACCAGTCCTCAATTGTAACAGTTGGCTGATTGTCCAAGTCCTCTGGAGCGTAGCCTTCTGCCACAAGATCAATCACCTGAGTCTTCAGACACAATCTGAAACAATGGAGACATTGTAACACACACGCACACAAACCTTCTACATGCTCTAAAAAGTCTCAAGGGAAATCTCTCACTCGAAGGAGGTGGAGAAGTATTTGTTAACACCCTCGATGCCGATTTCATGTCCGCAGTCCCCAGGCATGTCCTCCACGCGCCACTCGTTTCCACCGTTCTCTGTCAACTCCCAGAATTCCATATCCTCTGCCATGGAGAGCAAATGCACAAAGAGTTTTAATTTGTAAAAATAGTACATTTAGTACTTAGTACATTTAGTGTTTAGTACACAGCTGATATCTCGATATGTTACCGTCTCCGTTTGGATTCTTGAGAAGGTTTCTTGCCATTTTTGTACTGATGAGTAGGTCCTTGTAAATAAGCTGCAGACAAAACAAACTGTGAGAGAAGAACAGAAAGGGAATACGGCAATATCGTATATAATAAAGCCGTACCGATATTTTACGCAGTTTGACCTGCCAGTATGTTTGAAATCAATCAATCAATCAGTCAATCAATCAGCTGAAATGAAGGACATCCTTAGGTGAACAGCTCCGGGTAAACAAATGTAAGTCCTCAGCATAAATCCGCCCTGCACACTCATCTTCCTGCTTTACAAAGTCGACAGTGTCGAAAGACAAAAACGGCCTGGCACTGCACAAGTCTGAAAAATGCTCTGTCACAATGCAATTTGCAATTACACACCCTAAACTTCTTCCTTCCTTCCTTCCTTTCTTTCTTCCTTCCTTCCTTCTCTCTCTCACTCTCTCTCTTTCTCTCTCACTCTGTCACTCTCATTCTCTCTCACACTCTCTCTCTGTGTCTCTCTTGACCTTACACCTTCTAATGTAAATTTAATCTAGTCCTGGTCCTTGGCATGCAGTGCTGTTGATCACCACAGGGTCTAACTGAAATCTGTCCCTGATCACTATTTTTAAGAGCTCTGTGTTAGTTACAAACTACAGTGACACCTTTGATGGATAAACGATCATGTTGAATACAGTACATGGCCACTGTATTTGTATGGTTGTTTGTTTTCCTCCTCAATGTTTCAAACCACTAGCCAGCCCTGCTAACACTCCCTATGTAATATAAAACCTAGACATAGACCTGGGCTTTAAGATGAACATGGCAGGACATTAAATAACTACATAACGCACACAGCAAAAATAGATAAAGCTGCAAACGTATTACTCACAAAGAGAGAACAGACGAAGAGTCTTTACACACTGACTCAGCAACTGTCCTGCTGTACAGTATGTCCGTGTGCTTGAGCTCATACACACACATACCAGCCTCTGCCGGATACAAACACAATGTCATGTGATCTCCTTCTCCTCCCCATTCTCTCTTGCTCTCTCCCCTTCTCTCTTTATATCTCTCTCTCCATGTGCATGTGATTTACACATCACAAATAATCCCTACCTCAGCATTAATGGTGTTCATTAAACAGCAAGAGGACATACAGAGGGAAAAGCTGAAGCAAGGGAAAAGGGAGATCAATAGCACTGCTAACCTCTACAACACCATTTAGAGCCCTTCTTCCACTGCCTGCAATCTTAATCCATTCCAATGAGCAGCATGTTTTATTCCTTTTACACCACAGCAATGTATCAGTGATTACAATTTTAAAAAATATGTATTATTAAGACAAATCATACGTTTTTTTTATCCATTTAAAGTTACTTATAATGTGTATAATGGAACATCTAATTTATTTCACTGCTCCTTCACCAGCATCGCTCTTGAATTGAGAGAGAGAGGAGAGAAAAAAAAAAAGAGACTGGTGAATAAATGACTTTATAACTGCTATAACGTAAGCAATAACAGGAAGTAACTACAAACCAATAAAGTACATGACGTTGACAAAACTAAAATTTGCCACACACTTTGACATCTTTTTAAGAGCGGTAACAGTTTGGCATCAGGCTGAATCACAGCATCCTGTTGTAGATGACTTTCCCATAACAGCAAACCCCATAAGTCAGCGGTGTCCAATCTTATCCACAAAGGGCCGGTGTGGGTGCAGGTTTTCATTCCAACCAAGCAGAGAAGCCACACCTGATCCCACCTGTTTAATCAGTTGTTCTTGGCTTTTAGTAGACTCTGGTGTGACTTCTGCTTGGTTGGAATGAAAACCTGCACCCACACCGGCCCTTTCTGGATAAGATTGGACACCGCTGCCGTAAGTACTACCCACTATATGGTCTAAAGTTTGTGCATCCCTGACCATCACACCCACACAATGTCTTTGTATGCTGAAGAAGCATGACAACACCCGTTAACACCGGACATAAAGCGAGCGCCATGAAGACATGGTGTAGAGGTTAAGGTTGGAGTGGAAAAAACCTGAGTGTCTGGGATGAACTGAACCTGGAGCCACCTCAACATCACTGTTTCATCTCACTAATGCTCTTGCAGCTGAATGAACACTAATCCCCACAGCCACAAACCTCTCATGGAGCTTATTATAGCACTAAAACGTGACTAAATCTGGAATGTGATGTTCACCATTTACATATAAATCTTATAACCAGGTTTACACACACTTCTCTCTATTTAAATTCTTACTTATGCACTTATGATATTGAACGTGCGGGATTTTTTTTTTTGTTTGTTTGTTTTTATGCGCATGATCGTGTGCAGCGTGGATGTGCTCGGAGGCACCCGCCGAAGACGCAGCCTCACCGCTGTAGGTTTGTAGCTTTTTTTTTTTTTTTTTTTAAAAGCTTTGCGCTTGTTTTATTGCCGCTTTAGTGTCACATCAGACCCGTTATCTGTAAATTCATGTAATTTCAGGACTTTACATACTTCATCTGGTCGATTAGGTCTCTGTCGTCGTTTGGGGCGTCGATTTAAGGTACAAACGTCAAGTTAATTTCTCAGGAAGGGAACTTTTAGTGGACTGAAACTCCATAAGTAGTTAGACGGCTAGTCAGGTTCATCATGCTAGCTTACACTTGACACGTTTATAGCTTATTAACAGATGGTACTCGGTGATATTCCACACAACTGAAGAGCAGAACGCTCGCAGTGTCAACAAAAACAACCACAACAAACATCAGCTGATTCCCTGTATCTGTTAGCATTAGCTTTAGCATTAGCTTGTGCTATTTGGATGCGGACAGCAGGATGAAGTTAACTCGACAAGTTATAATTATTTTTATATTTAAAAATCGCTTTAGATACGTATTAATAATCTGAAACGTGACAGAATAACCGCGTGACAATATCAATATAGAGGTTAGCAAACATGGCTAAGTAGTTAGCGACAGGCTAGCCTTGCTATTGAGAACAGAAATCATATTTATATGATAATAGTATTATTATATTAATAATAAGCGCACATGGCATAACAAAACACGTGATGCCTATTATATACAGCAAAATCCTAACAGATGGCATGTATAATTCTGCAAACTAGCCCTGATTAGCCGTGTGACCTACGTGATATATTCTACACACGTGTTTTTTTTTTTTTTTTTTAAACGTATAACGTTTAAAATATAACTTAATCCGATCCTTATATAAATATTAAACCTTAAACTTTGCAGTGACTCGAATCGTGCCTCGAAATCACGACTTATTTCCACTTCGGCTTCAGAGAAATGGACTCCGACGTGAAAACAGCTGCTTTTGACTCACAGGTACGATGCATTTTAATATGATTATATATTTATTTTTGCGATACATGATGTCAGGCATGTTAATCTTTGTAAACAAAAGTATTACTGTGGAAATATTATCACGTGTGGTGGTGTTGTTAAACATGTACAAGTTTCATTGCGCTTCCTTGACATGAAGCTTGCTAGCTGGCTAGACGTGTATAATAACTAACTAGCAGGACAAATACAACTTATTTCTGTTTATAAAACGCTGAAAGACGTTTTCATTTGGTGTGTCAGCCGAGAATGAACCCACTACACAGCTGTTGACTGTTTATTTTCGTTGTTAGTTCCAGCTTGCTAGGATGCTAGTCACTGGTATGTACTGTATGGTGAATGTAGCTAGCATTAGCTAGCAGGCTAAACAAGATGAGTTGGGGAAATGTTTTTAATAAAGTGTCTTGATTTGTACTTGTTTCAGTCAGAATGCGGATTGACATAACGTTATGTCAATTATTTGTTTGTCTGTCGGGTTTTTTTTTAATTTTTTTATTTAAAGTTAACAGAGTTGTTAATCTTGTGCTAGTCTTGCTAGCATAACAAATATCAACAATCACCACTTTTGTTTAACTAGCCGGATAACATCGTCATAACTTTTAGATGTCAGCTATTGAAAGTGTTTTTTTTTTCTTTCTTTCTTTCTTTATGAATCAACAAAACGAGAGCGCAACCTTTGAACGTTACTTAATGTTGTGTGCTAAGTTATTGTTCAGTCGGTAATTCGGTTCAGCGACAACTACTACGGTTTATTCGTCGCGTATAATGAAGTGTATTTCATCAAACATAGTTTAATCGGTTCAGGTGACATTGTGTTAAATTAAAAAGCAGGTATAAAACCGTGTCATCGCGATAACGCTGCGTTATTGCTTTGCTAATGTCGCAGGTGGTCGATACTAGCAAAGGACACTGATTTTATGTATTTATTTTTATTGCTAAATGGTTAAAATGTAATCTAACGCAAGGATTTTGGGGTATGAACGTCTTTAGCCCCGTTCACACTGCAGGTAAAAGTGGCCCAAATCTGATTTTTTTGGGGGTCATGTGACCAGGTCAGACTTCTTCAGGAGTAGTGTGAACACTCAAATCTAGCCCAGATCTGATTTTTTTTTTCAAATCAGATACAGACCACTTCCATATGTGGTCCTGAATCAGACCCAAATCTGATTTTTTTTTTCCCCCCCCAATTTGGCCGCAGTGTGAACAACCAAGGCGGATTTGATGCGACTTTTACGTCAATCTACATCGACATTCGTCACAATTATGCGCCGGCGAGTTCGCACACAAACGTGACTACGTCTACAAAATGGATCAAATAATCAAAAGTTGCCCTCGACATCCGAAAATTTTCAAAACACTGCGTCTCTGTGCTGCCGTTACACAAACATTTAGAAAGAAAAGCAAAAACGCTTACTTCCTCCATAACCTCGCCAACTTTAGCTCAACGGCGTGCTGCGTGTGACGTCATTGTTATTGTTCGTTTGCGCACGCGGATCAGTTCGAAACAGCAAACAGTTCACACTGGTATCTGATATAGGCCACATTTTTAAAGGTAACGTGAACAGACAAACAAAAAAAATCAGATCTGAGCAAAATATCCGAATTGAGCATTAAGACTTGCAGTGTGAACGCGGCTTTTGTGATTCGCGTATATTAAAACTTTTACGTATCTTCGAGATGTTTTGCGAATGGGGGACAAAGTTGCCGATAATCTCGTTAGCTCGCTGTTGTTATGGTGCTGAGATCTCGCGATATTTTGCACGTACAACGCGGCGCTGTTGAAGTCTTGAATCTGATTGGTCAGAATTGTTGATAACCGCAGTAGTGGTGGTGCGTCCAATGATACTCGTGCTATTTATTAGGTTATCGTTTCTATAGCAACAGTTCATTCATGGCGATTTGTAGTCTTGGTGATGCGTTAATAATAAACAGGTAAAGATATAAACGTTTGATTGTTTATATATATATATATATATATATATATATATATATATATATATATATATATATATATATATATATATATATATATATATATATATATGTGTATATATATATATATATATATATATATATATATATATATATATATATATATATATATGTATATGTATGTATGTGTGTGTGTGTGTATGGAAGGCTTTGTAATGAGACTGAAGTGTTTATTTAACTAATTAGTTACAGCAGATAGCCGGAGCTGACACGTTTAATTGTACACTATAACTTGTGTTCTGATCGCAGGGTTACAGTCCAACATGTAAAAGGAAAAGGACGGTGGAAGATTTCAACAAGTTCTGCACATTCGTCCTGGCCTACGCTGGTTATATTCCATATCCTCAGGAGGTGAGTAGTGTGTTTAAAAACTGTGTGTGTGTGTGTGATGGGGTTGGGTGATATTGAAAAGAATGATACAGTTCAATATTTTCTGGGATTTTGCCGATAACGATAATCAGACGATATTTTGCATAATTCGAAAATGTGTTTGTAATTTTTGTACTAGCTCCCTTTTAAAATCTCAGTAGGATGCTGATTAAATAAAAAAATATTGAAAAACAATTTTTTTTATTATTTAAAACTGAAGCATTCGAGTGAGAACAACAAAATCTCCGCTCTTCTGTAACGTGGATTGTCCAGTAAATAAATAAGCAAAAACGACATTGCAATATAAGAATGTAAATGCAAACTTATGTCAAAAACTGGTAAACAGTTTACTCCTTCTAGTTCTGTCCAATGTTCACAAAAGGTAAACACCTTTTAAAATGTGAAAGAATTCATATTTGTCAAAAATGTTGCCCTCAAAAAAAGAAAGATATATGTAAACAAATGACACTACTGTAAACAACGTCTACAATTTAAAGCCTAAAAGGTCAAATTAGCCTTTCTGGTTTAAAGTAAAAGTGGGTTTCTTTGGATTCACAATTTCGCATGCGCTTCAAGTTGTGCGATCAAAAACACCAGTCTGTCCACAACATCTGGTGACACATTACAATATTTCCTTCAGAACTTTTGACAGAGCTTTCAGGTACTTTTTTTTTGCAAGTCTGGGGAAATTGATTTCTTGTGTTTTCCACCCGTCAAGTGGATTTACATCACTGTCTACCTCAGGTATCATCAAGTAGCTCTGTATCTCCTTTTCAATTGAAATGAGACTCACTGGTGTCATCATAACCTGCTCCAGGTTCCGCTGTCATAGCCTGAGCAGAAGCAGTTGAGCGACCTGGACCTGCTGTAAGGCTATCTGTCACTGTCACTATAGCCATGAGGTCTGCCGTCACCGCTGTCTTAATGGCTTTCACCTTGTCATCATTATTGAAGGGCTTGTCGAGTGTGGATGCCAGACTCAGCAGCTCATACACACAGTTTTCTGTGTACTTGGAGTTCAGTTACTCCAGAACGGTTTGTTTAGTTGTCTTAGTTAGGTCTGTGATGGTCTGTGTCATCAGACTTCACTGCCAGGACTTGCATGTTGAACAAGGACATCACGGGTTTTAGGTAAGAAACCGGTACAAGTTGCTCACCTGACAGACAAGCTCTGCTGTGTACCGCCGCACAGAAATACACAGTATTCTTGAACACTTCATGCAGTATTTTGATTGATTACTGAAAATGAATGACCTACTCAATAATATGATTTGGCATATCGCTATAACAACAATTACGATTTATATGTCATTACGACTAAAGAACCTGGTGTTTCACTGACCATTGACAGATGACTGTGTTTAACACACCCATGTTATTGCCCATAAATAGTTTTCAGTTCTATTTAAATTGGGTACGACACGGGAGCAAATGATTGGCTCAAACCGTACCTCAAATCAATCCTGATGCGTGAGGTGAGGACTTATTTTAATACCCCACTCGTAGCTTTATGTATTTTCACTTTGTTTGACATACCTGAATGTTGGGGGGTTTTTACACCTGGTCACTTCATGTGTTTTCTGTGATCCGATATCTATCCGATGGTAAAAAGACCAGGTCTAAATGCCCTCCGAAACGTTTTCGTGACGGATATAAATCCGATGGTACAAACCACTTCAGGAGGTGGTTTGGGACGCATTTCAGATGAAACTGGACAGGTGTAAATGAATGTGGTTGTTCAAGCCACATACGTCAGCGCTATACTCCTCCCAAACGGAAGTACGTCACTCGCAGGTGAACTTTCACCCAGGTGTCTCGTTGGGTCTTAAAATGCGCTGCTGCCGTCAGCGAAAACGCAGCAAACAGTAAACGCTGTTTTTTGTAGCATAAACGTCGTAACCAGTTTTTTCGTCTTCTTTTTGATCGCATTCTGAAAACCGCACACACCAAAGTGTGTTCCGTTTCAATTACCCCGGAAATGAGGTAAAATATATTTTGGGCGGGAGCAGAAAGATCGGATCGATATCCGATTCGCCGAGACGCATTTATGTGGCCTAATGTAAATGGAACAGTTTTAACAAATCAGATAGCTATCAGATCAGAGAAAACACACGAAGTGACCAGGTGTAAAAAGGCCCTATGATGAACATAAACATGGTTTCGTCATATCCTGTCATAGACGGTTGCAGTCAATGTGTGTAGACGCATTGTGAAGAAAAATAAAGCTTGGAAAGAAATAGCTTAGATCGCCGGCGCCTCTGGTGAGCGTACGACACCGATTAGTGCCTTGTGTAAACTCGTTAGCTGTATATAGTGACAGCTGTATGTAGCAGAACTGAAAGGGAAAAAAAGTTGCTGTTGGACAGACCGTGCCCACTAGCAACAACAACAGAGCCTACGAGAGAGAGAGAGAAAAAAGCTGAAAAGTAACTCTCCCTCATTTCAAAGTCATTTAACTGAAGATATCAAGCACAAAATTGTGATTAATGCATTTCTGTGGCTTTACATCGTAGCTGAGCATCACTAAAGAAACGAACCTTGTAATTACGTGAAGGTTTCAGCGGACGAATCGCGTCCGCTCGGCTTGCAGCACGACGGTGTAGAATTCAAATTCATTTCCTCTGTTCGGAGCTATTAATCATCGTCATAACCGCTCAGGCTTTTTGTTGTGTTTGTCATAAGCGTGCAGGTTTGAACGTGGTTAAGCACATTAGCAATTTGTTCTCGTCCTAAAAATGTCACTGAGATCAAAGTAGCATGAAATGTCAGCAAAGGTGTTAAGAGTTCACAGGTTTTTGCATGACTGATGCGTTCAGTTTCAGAGGGACACCACCCACCCAAACACCCACCCACCCCAAATCCCCCCACCCGGCAATTTCCACAAATTTTATGATTCCATATAAGCACCAGATGAGCACAGAGACTTACAACTGCATGTTGCTAGACAAAGTATTATATAAGGGACATTACAGAACAATGCATGACTCTATTCATTTATTATGTTAATGTACTTAATGCAGACTGTTGCCGTTTACCCCACGACGGGTCCTTTGTCCTTTCTCCTCCGTTCTTGCAGGAGACGCCGCTCAGGAGCAGCTCGAGTCCTCCCAACAGCACGGGTAGCACGGCAGACAGCGACGGCCTTCCTTCTCCCGATCAGCCTCCGCGCAAAAGCCGCAAGAGCTTCGGTGGCTTCAAGAGGCCCACGAACGACAAGCCCGAGTTCCACAAGCGGCCCAAATCTACAGGCTTCCTCCTGGAGGAACGCAAGAAAACCGACAAAATGAAGAAGAAGAAAAAGAAGCCGACAGACATAATCAAGTCAGAAGGTTCCGGGTCTTTTGCGCCGCTTCCCTCTGGCAGAGCCGAGATTTCAGCTTTCGGTCAGACCATCAAGGAGGAGCCGGAGGATTACATCAGCATCTCTACACCGCCTCCATACACGGAGCGCTCCTCTCACCCCGGCACCAGCTCTCCGCTCAGGTCAGACTCTCATGGCACCGTAGGCTGCAAGAAGGAGCCTGAGGCCGAGCGAGCGTGCTGGGATTCGTCACCCAGCTCGGGAACAGTGTCCAGAGGCGAGAGCAGGGAGAGGCTGGCGCTGCCCGATGGAGAAGCCATGGTCATGAAGATGGAGGGATTGCCTGGTACTAGAACGGTGATACGTCAGGGAAAGCAGGTGGTGTTTCGCGATGAAGATGGATCCGCAGACGACGAGGACATCATGGTCGATTCAGGCAAGTTCAAATAGAGTGCAGGAATCGATCCTCACTGAAATCCTTCTCCGGGTCCTTGCTGTGAAAGAAAAACTTTTCCATAGCTTTAAACACAGACTAAAAAAAAACGGCATGATGTAGCTTCTACTGATGGATGCTAGATGATGTCATATGGATATCACAGTGCACTTTTCTGAAACGCTGTTAAAAATATATAAAAATGTATTACGTTTTTCAAGTTAAAGGTGAGGTCTCCATTGTTTGAGAAATGCTTCAGAAAACTGAGTCGGGCCGAATACTAAAAAAAATCAAAACAAACGTGTAGCCAATGAGCAGAAAGGGGCGTGTCTTGTCAATATGGGCGGAGAGAGTGTTCAGTGCGCATGTGTGACATTAGCAGAAAGCGGTTTTAACATTGACATGGAGGATAAAAACTCTGGAGGTTAAATAACTGGAGGTTATTGACTCGGGAAACTCCAATCAATTGTGTGTCATTTTTGCTTGTTTGTTTATCTACAATCGTATTGTTCTTCACTTCAGCTATGATAAAGACACATTTCTTTCCTTTAGTTGCCTGGGTTACGTATGTATGTGTGGGTGGAGCTATAAATACAGGGGTGGGACCCATTTGGGTTAGGGGCGTGTTTGTTTTGGTGATTTTATGTGTCAACATTGGCTTTCAAACATCGGAGACCCCACCTTTAACTATTATTTAACTGTTTGCGTTTTAACCTGTTCAGATTTACTTTCACCCAAATGATGTGAACGATGATAAAGAGCACAAAATTTCACTTACAAAAGTGTACACGACTTTATTAAAAAGCATTGCGTTAGCGAGTCTCATCCTGTTCTCCGTTTACAGACGACGACTCGTGGGACCTGGTGACGTGTTTCTGTATGAAGCCCTTCGCCGGCAGAGCGATGATCGAATGCAACCAGTGCAACACCTGGATCCACCTGTCCTGCGCCAAAATCCGCAAGTCCAACGTCCCAGAGACGTACACCTGCCAGCAGTGCAAAGACTCCAAATTTGACATTCGGCGCTCGAACCGCTCACGCATGGGCTCTCGAAAGCACCTTCTAGACTGACGTCGCTCGCGCCCCTCCCCGAGTGTGAACTCTGATCGAGACAGGAGACGAGGACGTAAGAGGAAGTGCTCGGACTGCGTTATCAAACTTTCACCCTCTTTTATATATCGTCCACCTACCATTTTTGTTCTCGTTTTTTTTTTTTTAATTTATTTATTTTTTTTATCTGTCTTTTTTTTTTTTTTTTTTTTTTGCGTAAGGCAATCAGAACCTTAGATGACGCATTAAAGAGAAAAGGTTCTATAGATGTTTCCAAACGAATGCCGTGTTCCCGAAGACTTTTATGAGACACTGACACAGGAACAGGAGCGGGGACGATGGATTGCACTTTTTCCCTTTTTTTTTTTTTTAAAACCCCCTTTTTTTAAAAAAAAAGAAAAAAGGGAGCATTTGTATTCATATCTTTGAACAGTATGTATGTATTCGTTTGTTCGGTGTGTTGAGTTTAACTTGTTATCTCCTTGTGGAACTTTCTGGAATCCAAAAATGTCTAAGGAGCGAAGAGGCACTATAGTGTTTTATAGTGAAAATATGTGGTACAGAATCTGTCCTCATGAGCGAGTGAATGAATGAATAATATGAGAAATCCCTCTTCTCTTTTTCCTCAAAACTCACAGACGTCCTCTTTAACAAATCCGGTTCTGTTCTCCGCTTTATTAACTGCCACACCGTGCATTTCCACCTCTGTGTTTTAGTTCATTGTGGCCTTTGACCCGAGTGATACGAGACATTTGGTCATACGTGTATTGCCCAGAAGCAAAAACAAAAGGACTTTATATTTTATTCACGTTACACACTTTGCTTGTGATGTACACA
The DNA here is from genome assembly GCF_030014155.1 of Tachysurus vachellii. Lineage (NCBI taxonomy): Eukaryota > Metazoa > Chordata > Actinopteri > Siluriformes > Bagridae > Tachysurus > Tachysurus vachellii. The sequence continues at coordinate 2,480,697 of NC_083481.1, read as the reverse complement.
ACAGACTTGAAGTGGACTCGTATCCACCACTATTTCCCAGAATCTAAGTAGCAGAGGGTTTTTTTTTGACTTGACTCACATCAGCGCATCATCTCCTGATCACTAAACACCAGTCTTTATGGTCAGTGTCGGTTTCAACGGACGTTTTGATTTTTTTTAGACATGGCGGCATTTTAACTCGCCAGAAATCAGACGCTACTAGCTAGTCATTTCCACTTTCCTGTAGTGAGACGTTTTTATTGCACTATGCCCTTCTTGCTGTGGCATTTTTATGAATAGTTTTTGCGTTAAATGCCACGTGTGACGTTCTAGCATCACAAAGACGACCTACGTAGATTACCCTCACCAAACCCGTTTACAGCTAGAGTTCACCGCGCTAACGATGCTTTCATTGCTAACCACTTTAGCGCGGCGGTATAACGTTCAATGTCCTGCTCAGTTTTGGGTTTTTGAATTAGTTTTTTTTTTTTAAAAAGGGGAGGAGCCAATCCCCTTCAGATGTTTTATATTACTATGCTATTATTTATTTCCCACTTATTTCCACAGTCTTTGTATTCCGTTGCGTTCCGATTTCACTCTTGTTACAAAATGATGGGAACGACATAACGGTTAAAAGGTGTGAACCCAATCAGTGACGAATGACAGTATTTACGATATTAACGATGAGCACAATACGACGTTCACACGTCACAGGGAAATTCTTAAAGCAGTCCTAGAGACGGCGCAGCTGATTTTAGAAGCGCATCGTTACGGACCTTTTAAAAGCTCATCCTCCGTTCTATATGACCGTAGAATAATAACCACTTTTATACGCTCCCATTTCCACGTGTTTTCAGTACGTGTACGAACATCGACACGCCCCCACAGCGATCCATCGTCTGTTTTAAAACGTTCCTACGACGTCTTCGGACGTCTCCTTTATCTCCGTGTTCACTAATTATTTATTTGGATAGTTTAGTTTTCTGTCGCTAAACATTTCATCTGTCCTGTTTCTCTGAGCTCGAGAGTTCAAAGTGGTTTTTATTTCCTCTTTTGATTCGTTTTGTACAACCTGTGCGTTCTGTTTGTATATAATGTCAGCGGTAGCTCACGGATGTCTTCACGTTTAGTTGGACTGGGAATTTGGGGAATTGTTGTTAGAGATCTGGCAGCTCTAGGCTCGGAGACGGGAGCGCCGGGCCAGAGAGAGAGTGACAGAGAGAGAGAGAGAACGAATGTTTCTGTGAAACTGATGTAAATAAAGAGCTAATGAGAATTTAATGGTGATCTCTGTGTCATGTGGATTCTTTATTTATTCTTTTTCTTTTTTTTTTTTTTTAAATGTTTTAAGATTCCTTCTTCCTACAGCAGTGATTATTTGTTTCTAATTCCTTATAAATTATATACATTGTTTTTGGGTGGGTTTTATAGGGTTGACGGCTTTTATTTTGTTTTCAAAGTTTAAATTTCTGTTCTGAAATATATAAATAACTTTTTTGCAAGTTTTTTTTTTTTTTTTAAATTAAATTTAGATCTCATTATTACCATTTTAAGGGTATGATTTGATTTTTTTTTTTTCCAGGTTTATTTATTGCATATAAATATTTTTTTTGCTAGCAGTGAGGATTCTTTATATATAAAAAAAAAAAAAAAAAAAAGAGCAATTTTTTAAACCATGTAAAATTGTGATCTAGAAATAATAGAATAATCTCGAGGTTATTTATTGAGGTTGTTTTCTTTTTCTTAAAAAAAAAAAAAAAAAAAAAAAAGACCTAGAAACATTTCTACACTAAAACTAAACTAAAAACCCCAAAACATGAATATGCAAATTTTGGTGTCGATCTGAAGAAAAAAAAAAAATCAGATTTCTCTTAAAAAAGTAAATAAATAAAATAATTCTGTTCCTTAGTAACATTTCCGTGTCGTTCAGATTGCTAAGTCAGTACGGAGGATGTTTTATGTCTGACATGAAGATGTGTAAAGATGTGATTTTTCACTTTGTAAAGAAAAAAAAAAAGCATTGGGTTAAACTAGTTTTTTTTGTTTCATAACATGAACACACGAGTGTAATGTATTTACAAATCCAAATCACACGTGTAACATTTCACATTTTAATGTTTACTTACAAGTCAGAACTAAGTATAGAGACTGTTACATGACAGATGAGGACGTTAACAATGAAGAAATCGGGATTTAAAGGAAAAACAAAACCCTCATGAACTTTTGTGAGGATGAGGTTGAAGGAACGCGTTTAAATGTTGACAAATGCACAGCTATGCGTGTGTCAGAGAGTCATTTGAGATCGTCTGACTCGACTCACCGACTCTTTTTCTCTCTCTCTCTCTCCTAAAAGGGCTATAAATACAGTATCTATATCATAATAGCATTATAAACCGGATGCGGCTCATTTACGTTCACATTTCGTACCTTTCGTAAATGGAGTCGAATCAAAGAGTCGATTTGTTCTCAAACGACACGTGCAGCTGGAGTAACGATTCGTTCGTATATTTATACGTCTTCAGTAACTTTATCCTGCTCAGGCTCGCTCGAAACCTTGCGAAGTTTGTCAGAGAACACAATTCAAGCAAAGAAAGTGTAGGAAAAGCAGACAAACAAAAAAAAAATAAACAAAAACAAATCAGTGGTGACATTCTTATACTTAGTTCTATTCAAATACAATAACCATAATTGTACATGCATCTGTGACATAATAATAAATACAGAATACCTGATCACAGAACAAAAAAAAACTGATCTGGCAAAAGGATAATTGTGTTATAATAAGCTTTAATGAACTATACATTAATACACAATACAACTGACGTATGAATTTAAACTTTAAACTTTATAACACACTGAAGGGGAGAAAATAAAAACCTGAATATTAAGTTTCTGGTTCTCGGGTGTGTTCGTTAAAAACTCTGTACCATCCAATAAGACGTTCAGTTCCTTTGCTCAAAAGTATATTTGTGCGATATAACATCCTTCGTAAGAGTTTCACATTACGGTGATAAGTAGCTATAGATAAATATGACATAATGACGGAATAATCACAGACCTTCTGTTTAATGCGAGACAGAGAAAAGTGAAACTGAGCATGTAACTGGTGTTGATTAACCTGCTGTGGTAAAGTGTTTAACACGATTTAGTCACCTGACAAATCCCACCATACAAGCCAGATCTGCCCTGTCATATGACAGCTACAATCAGGGCAGATGGAGGATTCCTCCAGGACACGTGAAGCCTCATCGTTTCCAACTCAGTAAAACACACCGAGGAAAACGCCATCTGCCATCTGCCCTCTTCCGCATACGATTGATGCTCACGTTCGCATACGATTGGCTAGCGCTGGTGTGATTGACAGGTGAGAAGAATATGCCCCTCCCACTTAGACAGAGCATGTTATTTTTTTTAATTCTGATTTTATTTATTTTGTAGCCGTGTTGGGGAAGCTGTCGTGTCGGCAGTTTTTTTGTGTTTAAGAGCCATTTTGTACGAGTCTCTTGATGATGTAGGCGCAAATAAAGTAAGTGGTGAAAGGTTACACCAAGGTTAATTGGAAAGAGTACAAGTACTCTTTCCAATTAAACGCTCTCGCTCTTTAGCGTGCATACGTATATCCCAGAAAATTGCAAGCACGACAAATTTCCGACAAAGTGTCGGAGAGCGAGTAGGAAAAGCGTTCAGTAGGAACGCGCACATGCTAACGCTAGTACGCACTTCCTTACCGATCTCCTGTTTTGTAAAGAAACACATCTCAGGGTAAATTAAATCCTCTCGCTCGTAACCGTGCTCTGTGTGAACCGCGTTCTTGTCTCAAATCTCTCCATCGTGGATATGCTAATGAGATCGAGGGTAAAGGAAAAGTGGGCGTGGTTTACACACTCAAATTCACGGCGGGAAAAATCGGACAGCCCTTCTGACTTCCCTTCGGTCGACGTCCGTCATCCGTCGTCCGTCTGTCTTTCACGCGTGGGGCAGAATCCTACCTCTCGCCATCTCTCGCTATCCTGTGAGCTTCAGAGGGAGAAATTATCGTAAAAATGTCAGCAATGGGAATAAAATGTGTGTTGTTTTTTTTTTTTTTAACTAAACTCACACTGCTTGGGTATCCGAAGAGCTTCGCAGTCTCCGGAAAGCACTTGGTGCAGGACTCCTCGGAACTGGTAGAGCAGCTTCAGACTCTTCTCTTCTCCCACACACGGGTCGTAGAAGCCGGGCAACCCCGTCTGAGAGAGCGGCCCAGGGGCAACACGTGAGGTTAGTTCAGGTTACGGTGTCAGCAGGATTTAATAGAGCAGGTAGAGAAGCCGACGTAGGTCTGACCTTTGACGCCTCAGTGAGGATGAGTTTGGAATCTTTCACCAGGCACTGCAGAGGCACCGTCACGTCGATGACCTTCGCTCGCTCGGGTTTCTGACTGGTGTCCATCATAAACTTGCCGTACCAGGCATTTAAGATGATGAGACCTGAGCGGGAGATGGAAGATTGTCTGTTCATCTGTTACGAAAATAAACTTTCAGTGTTTTTATTGTATATCTACTTCAGAAGTGTTTGGACTTCTGGTGTCGGAGAAAGATGAAGAAAAGAAGTGCTTACAGGAATAAACTGTAAGAAGATGAAGATAGCTTTAAAAAAATGCACATTTTAGATAGAAGTTGCTCGTGGGGTTGGAAAATTTCACTCAACATTGTGAAGCTTTCAAAAGTTTAAAGGGAAAAAAAGCTACAGAGCCTTTAGTTAAAACCTTCACTCATTTTCAACCCAGGGCAATAATTGCTATTTCCAACCGTGTTTCTCGTGTCCATGTTGACGATCGAACGTCTTCGTCACGTCTCACTCCACGGTGGTGTTAATATGAAGCTCATATGAATGTAGACACTCAGGACTTTAATAATGTGTAGAGTTTCATCAGTGTTTCTGTTTTTCTCTACAATACTAGAGGTGATATATACATAGGAAAGTTCCAGGTTTATTTTCTCCACACAGATGTTTGTATCTTCAGAGTAAATATTGATATCAAACCCGTTTCTGCTCTCTGAGACGATCTGAGTGTTTGTTCATCTAAAAATCAGCTCAGATTTATCTTCAGTGCTAAAATTCAGTGTAAGATTATCAACAGAGGGAAAAACACACGTCTAAAACACACTGAAAGAACAACAGAGTCCTGACTAGTTTTAGATCAGACATAATATGCAGATGGATATGGTATGAACGGAGCTACAGCTGATGTTTCTCGGACACGTCCGGCGAAGAATTACGGAGAAGATAGAAGCCAGAAAACACTGGAAAAAAGAGTCGACGGACCTGACGAAGAGCAATAAGCGTTTTTATGGATAACGAATACACGGTACGAACTAAATAACAAAAGGAAAAGTGTCTGAGGTTTCTTTCACCTCACTTTAATTATCCTCATAATAATACCATCAGCTGGGTCTTAAATCTCATCAATCCTTTCATTTGTTCAACTCTAAACCGAACATCTGGACTGTGATGCGTTTTCACTTCACCCATTTTGGACTCTTCTGCTTCAATGATTCTTCGCACAGACTCCTGCATCAGTAACACCTACAGTACAAACATGCAAGCACAAAAAAAAGGGATTATTTGTAATAGCAAATAATAAACATTAAGCATTAAACATTAAGTCATCGATAAAGCAAGCGAACATGTGTATTAGCTGCTGCGTGGTTTATGTTTCACCTTTATAATGTTGACTCCCAGTTATTTATTGAGATTTTATTCAATCTGTGACTAAACCCATAAATGAGCTTGAATGGGTTTAAAGCTTAAAAAATGTGAAACTCATCACTCAGATTTACTTTTAGCCAGTAATCCACAGTAAACTTTTAGGATTTAGGTCATACTTAGTGAAGTTTGTGTGCATCTTTATTATTTTTGTATGATTTGTTTCAGGGGGCACGGCGGCTTAGTGGTTAGCACGTTCGCCTCACACCTCCAGGGTTGGGGGTTCGATTCCCGCCTCCACCTTGTGTGTGTGGAGTTTGCATGTTCTCCCCGTGCCTCGGGGGTTTCCTCTGGGTACTCCGGTTTCCTCCCCCGGTCCAAAGACATGCATGGTAGGTTGATTGGCATCTCTGGAAAATTGTCTGTAGTGTGTGATTGTGTGAGTGAATGAGAGTGTGTGTGTGTGTGCCCTGTGATGGGTTGGCACTCCGTCCAGGGTGTATCCTGCCTTGATGCCTGATGACGATGATGAGTGAGAGTGAGAGAATTCGAGTACAACAGGCTCTCTATTTAAACCTGAATGCAATATTTCATAGCTTTTCAAAATAATCATAATAAAAATATTAATAATAATTATCATAAATGATATAATAATAAATATTATAATACATTATGGCTATATATGTTTTTTTTATTATTTTTTTTAATTCCTGAGATTAAGACAGATTTATCATATTAAATCCAAGCTAAAATCTTTTCATCATTTATGACTAATCTGTATTACAAAAGGATTTCAGAGTCATTGTGCTAAAATTGGTGAATTAGCAGAATTAAAGATCATCACACTTAAATTGTTCAAATAATTCAAGCACCTTTACGTCCTGAAACGATTTCCCGGCCGTCGCGTTTGTGGTGCACGGATAAATAGATTTTATGTGAATACTCACAGCAGACTCAGCCTCCTGCCTCTTCTTGGCTATATCAGTCACCGAGTTCACTCTGTGCTTTTCCAGCTCCCTGATAAACACAAACACAAACACTCACACGTGAAATGACGAGTTAAAACCTCATTACAAACCGTCTCATCGTGTTACGAGACTCACTGCTCCTTTTGGGCGTGTACATAAGGCTTGATTATAAGCTTCTGAACCGCTACGTAGACAAGCAGAGGGCCGACGGTGGCGTAAAACACAGCGCTGGGTAAGATCTGGTCTGTCAGGTGAATGGGGAAAAGATACGTCTGGCTGGCTCGGTTTAACCTGGAGGAAGAAAAGGAAACGATTAACAACTTCAGCTTTAATTTATCGTGATTTGTTCGGCTCGCGTAAACAAGACCAGGAATGATTCTGGAGCAAAAAGACGATTCTGAATCATTCCATTCTCTCAAGCTTCTCAAGTAAACTCAGAAAGGGTAGATCAGGAGAAACATGACACAAAACCATTGTGATTATTATCGTATATGACATTTTGGCCCAGTCACAATTCTGAGGTGAGACGGATTAAAATCTTTTAGAGGCAGAGAGACGTCACGGCACTCATTACAGACGAAGAAGAAGTGATTCGTTCGGATAAATCGCACAGAATCTGACAAGACAGAAACGAAGCGATGAAGCATGTCATTACTGTGACGGAAAGAGAAATCGTCGCTGTCGGGCGGAAACCTCGTATGTCCAAATTTTGTCAATTTGATGCTATTGGTCGGTCCCCACGTGGGTCTGTTATTTTTACAAGTTATTAACCAATCTAAAGTCTTGAAAATAGCTTGAGCGCAAATCTCTTCGCTTCTGTGCAGAAAGAAACCCGTGAGCCACGAAGGTAAGTTTGCGATCAGATTAGACTAATTTCCACCTATTAGACAGCCTAATCAGCTTATCGTGTTTTGTATTGCATCACTCTTAAACCTTTAAAATAGAGTTTAGGAAGATGTATGTAACGACGTCTGTGTCCGTACCGTTCTTATCGATGACGGCATAATCTCGTATCTCCCTGCTCCCGAGTCATAAAGCTTGTATCTCTGATAAAACGTGACTTTGGGAAAATGTTGTGTTAATGTTGGTACACAACTGTATATGATGGCAATATAAGGTATAATAACAACTTTAACGATACAATGTTTAATAACTCAAAAAAATACGGCGTTTTTTTAATTTCCTGAAAAATAACGGTTTTGGAGATACGAGGATTCGGCCCGACAGCGACGACATGCAGATTAAAGATGAAGATTGTCAATTATAACTCGAAATAAATAACAGCTTTATGTTGTACGAGTTTGTTCGGTAATTCTCCGCTGTAGGGAAAGGAAGGATTTTTTTTTGTTACAGGATCTAACGCTGAGAAAAAATAAAAGACATCACTAAAATCATCTAAAAACAAAACATCCCAACCTGATTTTCAGAGAGACTCCTTGAGGTACCCCGATGCTGACTGTCGCCGAGAGAACGCTGTGCCTGCTGATCTTCCTCTCGGCGCCGTATTCTACCACCGTCCCAAAAAACCCAGTCCTGAACCAGAGCAAGGCAGGAGGATCAGA